>NW_028290404.1:0-27407 GCF_059628265.1 Tinamus guttatus | reverse complement strand
CGGGGCAACGCGCCGCCATTGGCGGAGCCGTCGCTGGGGGCAACGCGCCGCCATTGGACACCTCCGCGCGCAGACGCGGCGGAAGGGGCGGGTCGCCGGAGGCGGAAGGGGAAGGGCTCAGTCGGCACCGCCGGCTCCCGCTCCCCTCCCGCTCCCGGGTGGGTCGTGTTACCCACAGGGGGTCATTGGGGTAACGGGGGGCTGGTGTCGCCCACAGGGGGACATTGGGATCCTGCCTCTTCCAGTGTGAATGTGTCGCTGGAGGGAACGCGCCGCCATTGGCGGAGCCGTCACTCAGGGCAACGCGCCCCCATTGGCGGAGCCGTCGCTCGGGGCAACGCGCCGCCATTGGCGGAGACGTCGCTGGGGGCAACGCGCCGCCATTGGCGGAGCCGTCGCTCGGGGCAACGCGCCGCCATTGGCGGAGGCGTCGCTGGGGGCAACGCGCTGCCATTGGCGGAGCCGTCGCTCGGGGCAACGCGCTGCCATTGGCGGAGCCGTCGCTAGGGACAACGCGCTGCCATTGGCGGAGCCGTCACTCCGGGCAACGCGCCGCCATTGGCGGAGCCGTCACTAGGGGCAACGCGCCGCCATTGGAGGAGCCGTCGCTAGGGGTAACGCGCCGTCATTGGCGGAGCCGTCGCTGGGGGCAACGCGCTGCCATTGGCGGAGCCGTCGCTAGGGACAACGCGCTGCCATTGGCGGAGCCGTCACTCCGGGCAACGCGCCGCCATTGGCGGAGCCGTCGCTGGGGGCAACGCGCTGCCATTGGCGGGGCCGTCACTCCGGGCAACGCGCTGCCATTGGCGGAACCGTCGCTCGTGGCAACGCGCCGCCATTGGCGGAGCCGTCGCTGGGGGCAACGCGCCGCCATTGGCGGAGCCGTCGCTGGGGGCAACGCGCTGCCATTGGCGGAGCCGTCGCTCGGGGCAACGCGCCGCCATTGGCGGAGGCGTCGCTAGGGGCAACGCGCCCCCATTGGCGGAGCCGTCGCTGGGGGCAACGCGCTGCCATTGGCGGAGCCGTCGCTCGGGGCAACGCGCCGCGATTGGCGGAGCCGTCGCTCGGGGCAACGCGCCGCCATTGGCGGAGCCGTCGCCGAGGGCAACGCGCCGCCATTGGCGGAGCCGTCGCCGAGGGCAACGCGCCGCCATTGGCGGAGCCGTCGCCGGGGGCAACGCGCGGCGGAAGGGGCGGGTCGCCGGAAGCGGAAGCTGGGGACGCAGGCGGCGGCAGCGATGTCGGCGCCTCCGGGTCACGGGGTTGGTGTCACCCCCAGGGGGACATTGGGGTAACGGGGGGGGCTGGTGACACCCACAGAGGGACATTGGGACCCCCCCGTGCCCCAGCGCAGATCATGGAGCTGGGGCTGGAGCTGCCGGGTAGGAAACCGGGATCCGGGCGGGGGGATTAGTGGGGGGGGGGGTGGATAATGCGGGGGCTTAATGAGGGGGTTAATGAAAGGGCCCGCTAATGAGGGGGGGTTAATGAAAGGGCTCGTTAGCCGAGGGGACGGGGACACAGGGGGGTGGTGGGGACATGGGGGGGACACGGGGATCCAGGGGGGAATAGGGGGAATGCGCGGCCCCCCAAAGCTAGGGGCTTTGGGGGGCCGCGCATGTCCCTGTGTCACCTGCGTGTCCCTCCGTGTGTCCCTGTGTCACCTGCGTGTCCCTCTGTGTCCCCTGTGTCACCTGCGTGTCCCTCCGTGTGTCCCTGTGTCACCTGCGTGTCCCTCCGTGTGTCTCTGTTTTCCTCTGTGTCCTTCCATGTGTCCCCCAGTATCCCCCGTGTGTCCCCATGTGTCACCTGTGTGTCCCTGTGTGTCCCCTGCATGTCCCTCCATGTGTCCATGTGTGTCCTTCCATGTCCTCTGTGTCCCCCCGTGTTGCTGCACGTCCCGCCGTGTCCCTCCGTATCCCCTTTGTCCGTCAGTGTTCCCTCCGTGTGTCCCCATGTCCCCCGAGTCCCACCATGTCCCCCCATGTCCCCCCATGTCCCCAGTGTCCCCCCATGTCTCCCGTGTCCCTCATGTCCCTCCACGTCCCCCTGTAGGAGGTCGGCCGGAGTCAGGACGCCCCCTCGATGGCAGTTAAAGGATCCTGCTCGTTTATTAGCTCGCATGCAGCACGTTTATATGATTGTGGCAGTTAGTGACGTCACTGCGCAGGCTCCTGATTGACTGACAATGATGTAACCGAGACCCTTCCTGGCTTGTTCAGCTCCTCCTTTCAGTTCAACAGCTCTTTTATTCGCTCTGGCCTTGGCCTGCTTCCTTATCCCCTAGCCAGCGTTCCCGTTGTGCTTCCCCTGCGACCTGAAAGCCGGGATTGAGCAGCCCTGCTGGGCAGCCCTGGCCGCGGCTCTCTGCCCATTCCTCTCTAACTGCCCCTTTTTCCTTTTGCAGCAGCCAGGCCTGATTGGGAGCAGAGAATCCCTCGCAGCGGACGCCGCTTCCCGGCTCCTGGATCCTCCGTCCGGCCGCGGCGACCCAGGATCTCCCACCCGTCGCAGCAACTTTCCTGCCGTTTGGTCCCCTGCCGTCGGGTCCCAACGTTCCCGCCGTCGGGTCCCTGTTCGGGCGCCGGCTGTTGGCCCAGCGCAGGATAACTGCACGGCCTTTCCGGGAGCCGAGCCGGATCGCAGGACACGGACTCAACATGAGGTCAGGTCTCGCTCCGGTTGTTACCGCCGTGCGCGGATATTGATCCCTACAAGCAGCTGAGGGGTTTCCAGGCTCGTTCTGATCGGTTGCCAGGAGCTTTGCTAGGTCCCGACCGCACAGGCTCTTCTCAGCTCTGCAGATCCTCAGCACAGCATTTCCCTACAGCCCCCCATATCGGCTCCCATAGGGCCACCTATAACCACCATAGGACCCCTAAGAGCCCCCATAGGGCCCCCTGGAGCTCCCCTAGGACCCCCTATAGCTCCCCTAGGACCCCCTATAACCCCATAGGGCCCTCTAGAGCTCCCCTAGTGCCCCCTATAACCACCGTAGGACCCCATATAGGCCCCGTAGGACCCCCTAGAGCTCCTATAGCCCCCTTAGAGCTCCTATAGGATCCCCTATAGTCCCCATAGGATGCCCTATAGCTCCCATAGGGCCCCCTAGAGCTCCCCTAGGACCCACTGTAGTCCCCATAGGGCCCCCTAGAGCCCCCACAGGACCTCCAGAGCTCCCCTAGGACCCCCTATAACTCCGATAGGGCCCCCTATAGCCCCCATAGGACCCCCTATAGCCCCCATAGGACCCCCTAGAGCTCCTATAGACCCCCTAGAGCTCCTATAAGACCCCCGATAGACCCCATAGGATGCCCTAGAGCTCCCAAAGGGCACACTATAACCACCATAGGACCCTCAATAGCCCCCATAGGACTCCCTAGAACTCCCCCAGCGTGCCCTATAACCACCATAGAACCCCCTAAAGCCCCCCTAGGACACCCAGTTCTGCCCTAGGACCCCCTATAGCCCCATCGGGCCCCCTATAGCAACCATAGGACCCACTATAGCCCCCATAGGGCCCCCTAGAGACCCCACGGGTACCCCGGAGCTCCCCTACGACCCCCTATAGCCCCCACCGGGCCTCCTAGAGCTCCCATAGGACGCTTAGAGCTCCCCTAGGGCCCCCTATAACCACCATAGGATGCCCTATAGCCCCCATAGGGCCCCCTAGAGCTCCCCTAGGACCCCCTAGAGCTCCCCTAGGACCCCCAAAAGCCCCGATAGGACCGCCTAGAACTCCCATAGGACCCCCTATAACCCTCATAGGGCCGCCTAGAGCTCCCATAGAGCCCCCTATACCCCCACTGGACCCCCAGAGCTCCCATAGAACCCCCTAATGTCCCATAGGACCCCCTAGAGCTCTACGGGGCCCCTATAACCCCCATAGGGCCCCCTAGAACTCCCATAGGACCCCCTAGAGCCCCCATAGGAACCCCTAGAGCTCCTATAGCCCCCCTAGAGCTCCTACAGGATCCCCTATAGTCCCCATAGAATGCCCTAGAGCTCCCATAGGGCCACCTATAACTACCATAGGACCCCTAAGACCCCCATAGGGCCCCCTAGAGGTCCCACAGGACCACCAGAGCTCCCCTAGGACCCCCTATAACCACCATAAGATGCCCTATAGCCCCCATAGGGCCCCCTGGAGCTCCCCTAGGACCCCCTAGAGCTCCCCCAGGACCCCCTAGACTTCCTATAGCCCCCCCTAGACCTCCTATAGGACCCTCTATAGTGCACATAGGATGCCCTAGAGCGCCCATAGGGTCCCCTATAACCACCATAGGACCCCCTATAGCCCGCATGGGACCCCCCAGAGCCCCCACAGGACCCCCAGAGATCCCCTAGGGCCCCCTATAAGCACGATAGGACCCTCTATAGCCCCCATAGGACCCACTAGAGCTCCTATAGACCACCTAGAGCTCCTATAGGACCCCCTATAGACCCCATAGGATGCCCTAGAGCTCCCATAGGGCACACTATAACCACCATAATACCCTCTATAGCCCCCATAGGATCCCCTAGAACTCCCCCAGCGCGCCCTATAACCACCATAGGACCCCCTATAGCCCCCCTAGGATCCCCAGAGGTCCTATAGGACCCCCTAGAGCCCCCTAGGGCCCCCTAGACCTCCCTTAGGGCCCCCAAGAGCTCCCCTAGGATCCCCTATGACCCCCACAGGGCCCCCTAGAGCTCCCCTAGGACCCCCTATAGCCCCCAGAGAGCCTCCTAGAGCTCCCATAGGACCCCCTGTGGCCCCCATAGGAACCCCTAGAGCTCTTATGGCCCCCTAGAGCTCCTATAGGATCCCCTATAGCCCCCATAGGACCCCCTAAAGCTCCCATAGTACCGCCTATAGCTCCCAGAGGAACTTCTAGAGCTCCTATTGCCCCCCTAGAGCTCCTATATAATCCCCTATATTCCCCATAGAATGCCCTAAAGCTCCCATAGGGCCCCCTATAACCATCATAGGACCTCTTATTGCCCCCATAGGGCACCCTAGAGATCCCCTACGACACCCTACAGCCCACATAGGACCCCCTAGAGCCCCCATAGGATCCCCTAGAGCTCCTATAGCACCTCTAGAGCTCCTTTAGGACCCCCTATAGTCCCCATAGGATGCCCTATAGCCCCCATAGGGCCCCCTGGAGCTCCCCTAGTGCCCCCTATAACCACCATAGGACCCCATATAGGCCCCATAGCACCCCCTAGAGCTCCACGGGACGCCGTAGAGCTCCCCTAGGACACCCTATAACCCCCTTAGGACCCCATAGAGCCCCCGTGGGACCCCCTAGAGCCCCCTTATGACCTCCTAGAGCTTCTATAGCCCCCCTAGACCTCCTATAGGACCCTCTACAGTGCCCATAGGATGCCCTAGAGCTCCCACAGGGTCCCCTATAACCACCATAGGACCCACTATAGCCCCCATAGGACCCCCTAGAGCTCCTATAGACCACCTAGAGCTCCTATAGGACCCTCTGTAGTCCCCATAGGATGCCCTAGAGCTCCCATAGGGCACACTATAACCACTATAGGACCCTCTATAGCCCCCATAGGACCCCCTAGAACTCCCCCAGGGCCCCCTATAACCACCAGAGGCCCCCCTATAGCCCCCCTAGGAACCCTAGAGCTCCCATAAGACCTCCTATAGCCCCCATAGGGCCCCCTAGAGCTCCCTTCGGGTCCCTGAAAACCAACATAGGACACTCTATAGCCCCCATAGGACCGCCGAGACCTCGCATAGTACCCCTATAGCTCCCATAGGAACTCCTAGCGCTCCTATTGCCCCCCTAGAGCTCCTATAGGATCCCCTATAGCCCCCATAGGACCACATAGAGCTCCCCTAGGGCCCCCTGTAACCACCATAGGATGCACTATAGCCCCCATAGTACCCCCTAGAGCTCCTATAGACACCCTAGAGCTCCTATAGGACCCCCTATAGTCCCCATAGGTTGCCCTATAGCGCCCTTATGGACCCTAGAGCTCCCCTAGGACCCCCAGAGCTCCCATAGGACCCCCTATAGCCCCCCTCGGGGCCCCTAGAGCTCCCTTAGGGCCCCCTATAGCCGCCATAGGACCCACTATAGCCCCCATAGGAACCCCTAGAGCTCCTCTAAGCCCCCTAGAGCTTCTATAGGATCCCCTATAGTCCCCATAGGATGCCCTAGAGCTCCCATAGGGCCAACTATAACCACCATAGGACCCCTAAGAGCCCCCATAGGGCCCCCTAGAGGCCCCACAGGACCCCCAGAGCTCCCCTAGGACCCCCTATAACCACCATAGGACACCCTATAACCCCCATAGGGCCCCCTAGAGCCCCCTTAGGACCCCCTAGAGCTTCTATAGCCCCCCTAGACCTCCTATAGGACCCTCTATAGTGCCCATAGGATGCCCTAGAGCACCCATAGGGTCCCCTATAACTTCCATGGGACTCTCTATAGCCCCGATAGAACCCCCTAGAGCTTCTATAGGATTCTATATAGTCCCCATAGGATGTCCTAGAGCTCCCATAGGGCCCCATCGAGCCCCCACCGGACCCCCAGAGCTCCCTTAGGACCCCATATAGTCCCCATAGCGCCCCCTGGAGCTCCCCTAGGACCCCCTATAGCTCCCCTAGTGCCCCCTATAACCACCATAGGACCCCATATAGGCCCCATAGGACTCCCTAGAGCTCCTATAGGATCCCCTATAGTCCCCATAGGATGCCCTATAGCCCCCATAGGATCCCCTAGAGCTCCCCTAGGACCCCCAATAGCCCCCATAGGACCCGCTAGAACTCCCATAGGACCCCCTGGAGCCCCCATAGGACTCCCAAGAACTCCTATAGGACCCCGTATAACCCTCATAGGGCCTCCTAGAGCTCCCATAGGGCCCCCTATAGCCCCCACTGGACCCCCAGAGCTCCCATAGAACCCGTAAAGCCCCCATAGGACCCCCTAGAGCTCCACGGGACGCCGTGGAGCTCCCCTAGGACACCCTATAACCCCCTTAGGACCCCGTAGAGCCCCCGTGGGACCCCCTAGAGCCCCCTTATGACCTCCTAGAGCTTCTATAGCCCCCCTAGACCTCCTATAGGACCCTCTACAGTGCCCATAGGATGCCCTAGAGCTCCCACAGGGTCCCCTATAACCACCATAGGACCCACTATAGCCCCCATAAGACCCCCTAGAGCTCCTATAGACCACCTAGAGCTCCTATAGGACCCTCTGTAGTCCCCATAGGATGCCCTAGAGCTCCCATAGGGCACACTATAACCACCATAGGACCCTCTATAGCCCCCATAGGACCCTCTAGAACTCCCCCAGGGCCCCCTATAACCACCAGAGGCCCCCCTATAGCCCCCCTAGGACCCCTAGAGCTCCCTTCGGGTCCCTGAAAACCAACATAGGACACTCTATAGCCCCCATAGGACCTCCGAGACCTTGCATAGTACCCCCTATAGCTCCCATAGGAACTCCTAGTGCTCCTATTGCCCCCCTAGAGCTCCTATAGGATCCCCTATAGTCCCCATAGGACCACATAGAGCTCCCCTAGGGCCCCCTATAACCACCATAGGATACACTATAGCCCCCATAGTACCCCCTAGAGCTCCTATAGACACCCTAGAGCTCCTATAGGACCCCCTATAGTCCCCATAGGTTGCCCTATAGCGCCCATATGGCCCCCTAGAGCTCCCCTAGGACCCCCAGAGCTCCCATAGGACCCCCTATAGCCCCCCTCGGGGCCCCTAGAGCTCCCTTAGGGCCCCCTATAGCCGCCATAGGACCCACTATAGCCGCCATAGGAACCCCTAGAGCTCCTCTAAGCCCCCTAGAGCTTCTATAGGATCCCCTATAGTCCCCATAGGATGCCCTAGAGCTCCCATACGGTCCCCTATAACCTCCATAGGACCCACTATAGCCCCCCTAGAGCCCCCACAGGACCCCCAGAGCTCCCCTAGGACCCCCTATAGCCCCCATAGGACCCCCTAGAACTCCCATAGGACCCCCTAGAGCCCCCATAGGAACCCCTAGAGCTCCTATAGCCCCCCTAGAGCCTCTATAGGATCCCCTATAGTCCCCATAGGATGCCCGTGTGCTCCCCTAGGGCCACCTATAACCACCATAGGACCCCTAAGAGCCCCCATAGGGCCCCCTAGAGGCCCAACAGGACCCCCAGAGCTCCCCTAGGACCCCCTATAACCACCATCGGAACCCGTATAAGCCCCATAGGACCTCCTAGAGCTCCTATAGGACTCCCTATAGTCCCCATAGGATGCCCTATAGCCCCCATAGGGCCCCCTGGAGCTCCCCTAGGACCCCCTAGAGCTCCCCTAGTGCCCCCTATAACCACCATAGGACCCCATATAGGCCCCATAGGACTCCCTAGAGCTCCTATAGGATCCCCTATAGTCCCCATAGGATGCCCTATAGCCCCCATAGGATCCCCTAGAGCTCCCCTAGGACCCCCAATAGCCCCCATAGGACCCCCTAGAACTCCCATAGGACCCCCTAGAGCCCCCATAGGACTCCCAAGAACTCCTATAGGACCCCGTATAACCCTCATAGGGCCTCCTAGAGCTCCCATAGGGCCCCCTATAGCCCCCACTGGACCCCCAGAGCTCCCATAGAACCCCGTAAAGCCCCCATAGGACCCCCTAGAGCTCCACGGGACGCCGTAGAGCTCCCCTAGGACACCCTATAACCCCCTTAGGACCCCGTAGAGCCCCCGTGGGACCCCCTAGAGCCCCCTTATGACCTCCTAGAGCTTCTATAGCCCCCCTAGACCTCCTATAGGACCCTCTACAGTGCCCATAGGATGCCCTAGAGCTCCCACAGGGTCCCGTATAACCACCATAGGACCCACTATAGCCCCCATAGGACCCCCTAGAGCTCCTATAGACCACCTAGAGCTCCTATAGGACCCTCTGTAGTCCCCATAGGATGCCCTAGAGCTCCCATAGGGCACACTATAACCACCATAGGACCCTCTATAGCCCCCATAGGACCCCCTAGAACTCCCCAGGGCCCCCTATAACCACCAGAGGCCCCCCTATAGCCCCCCTAGGACCCCTAAAGCTCCCATAGGACCTCCTAAAGCCCCCATAGGGCCCCCTAGAGCTCCCTTCGGGTCCCTGAAAACCAACATAGGACACTCTATAGCCCCCATAGGACCTCCGAGACCTCGCATAGTACCCCCTATAGCTCCCATAGGAACTCCTAGTGCTCCTATTGCCCCCCTAGAGCTCCTATAGGATCCCCTATAGCCCCCATAGGACCACATAGAGCTCCCCTAGGGCCCCCAAGAGCTCCCCTAGGATCCCCTATGACCCCCACAGGGCCCCCTAGAGCTCCCCTAGGACCCCCTATAGCCCCCAGAGAGCCTCCTAGAGCTCCCATAGGACCCCCTGTGGCCCCCATAGGAACCCCTAGAGCTCTTATGGCCCCCTAGAGCTCCTATAGGATCCCCTATAGTCCCCATAGGATGCCCTAGAGCTCCCATAGGGCCCCCGATAACCGCCATAGGACCCCCTAGAGACCCCACGGGATACCCAGAGCTGCCCTAGGACCCCCTATAGCCCCCATACAACCCCTTCGAGGTCCCCTAGGACCGCCAGAGCTCCCATAGGACCCCCTAGAGCTCCCGTAGGACGCCCAGAGCTCCCAATTGGACCCCCTATAGCCCCCATAGGACCCCCTAGAGCCCCCCTAGGACCCCCAGAGCTCCCAATTGGACCCCCTATAGCCCCCATAGGGCCCCCTAGAGCTCCCTTAGGACCCCCGATAACCATCATAGGACACTCTATAGCCCCCATAGGACCCCCTAGACCTCCCATAGTACCGCCTATAGCTCCCAGAGGAACTCCTAGAGCTCCTATTGCCCCCCTAGAGCTCCTATATAATCCCCTATATTCCCCATAGAATGCCCTAAAGCTCCCATAGGGCCCCCTATAACCATCATAGGACCCCTTATTGCCACCATAGGGCACCCTAGAGATCCCCTACGACACCCTACAGCCTGCATAGGACCCCCTAGGGCCGCCCTAGGACCCCCTAGAGCCCCCCTAGAACCCCCTAGAGCCCCCAGAGGACCCGCTAGAGCTCCTATAGCCCCCTATAACCTCCTATATGACCCTCTATAATCCCCATAGGATGCCCTAGAGCTCCCCTAGGACCCCCCAGAGCTCGCCTAGGACCCCCTTTAACCCCCATAGGACCCCCTAGAGCTCCCATAGGACCCCCTATGGCCCCCATAGCAACCCCTAGAGCTCTTATGGCCCCCTAGAGCTCCTATAGGATCTCCTATAGTCCCCATAGGATGCCCTAGAGCCCCCACAGGGCCCCCAGAGCTCCCCTAGGACACCCTATAACCACCATAGGACCCCGTATAGGCCCCATAGGTCCTCCTAGAGCTCCTATAGGACTCCCTATAGTCCCCATAGGATGTCCTAGAGCCCCCATAGGGCTCCCTAGTGTTCCCCTAGGACCCCCAGAGCTCCCATAGGACCCCCTATAGCCCCCATAGGACCCCCTAGAGTCCCCATAGGACCCCCTAGATCTCCATGGGACGCCCTAGAGCTCCCCTAGGGCCCCCTATAACCACCATAGGACCTTCTTTAGTCCCCATAGGACCCCCTAGAGATGCTATAACTCCCCTAGAGCTCCCCTAGGACCCCCTAGAGCTCCCCTAGGACCCCCTAGAGCTCCTATAGGACCCCTAAACCTCCTATATGACCCTCGATAGTCCCCATAGGATGCCCTAGAGCTCCCATAGGGTCCCCTATAACCTCCATAGGACCCACTATAGCCCCCCTAGAGCCCCCACAGGACCCCCAGAGCTCCCCTAGGACCCTCTATAACCCCCATAGGGCCCCCTAGAACTCCCATAGGACGCCCTAGAGTCCCATAGGAACCCCTAGAGCTCCTATAGCCCCCCTAGAGCTTCTATAGGATCCCCTATAGTCCCCATAGGATGCCCTAGAGCTCCCATAGGGCCACCTATAACCACCATAGGTCCCCTAAGAGCCCCCATAGGGCCCCCTAGAGGCCCAACAGGACCCCCAGAGCTCCCCTAGGACCCCCTATAACCACCATCGGAACCCGTATAAGCCCCATAGGACCTCCTAGAGCTCCTATAGGACTCCCTATAGTCCCCATAGGATGCCCTATAGCCCCCATAGGGCCCCCTGGAGCTCCCCTAGGACCCCCTATAGCCCCCATAGGGCCCCCTAGAGCTCCCCTAGTGCCCCCTATAACCACCATAGGACCCCATATAGGCCCCATAGGACCCCCTAGATCTCCTATAGCCCCCCTAGAGCTCCTATAGGATCCCCTATAGTCCCCATAGGATGCCCTATAGCCCCCATAGGATCCCCTAGAGCTCCCCTAGGACCCCGAATAGCCCCCATAGGACCTCCTAGAACTCCCATAGCACCCCCTAGAGCCCCCATAAGACTCCCAAGAACTCCTATAGGACCCCATATAACCCTCATAGGGCCTCCTAGAGCTCCCATAGGGCCCCCTATAGCCCCCACTGGACCCCCAGAGCTCCCATAGAACCCCGTAGAGCCCCCGTGGGACCCCCTAGAGCCCCCTTATGTCCTCCTAGAGCTTCTATAGCTCCCCTAGACCTCCTATAAGACCCTCTACAGTGCCCATAGGATGCCCTAGAGCTCACATAGGGTCCCCTATAACCACCATAGGACCCACTATAGCCCCCATAGGACCCCCTAGAGCTCCTATAGACCCCCTAGAGCTCCTATAGGACCCCCTGTAGTCCCCATAGGATGCCCTAGAGCTCCCATAGGGCACACTATAACCACCATAGGACCCTCTATAGCCCCTATAGGACCCCTAGAGCTCCCATAACACCTCCTATAGCCCGCATAGGGCCCCCTAGAGCTCCCTTCGGGTCCCTGAAAACCAACATAGGACACTCTATAGCCCCCATAGGACCCCCGAGGCCTCGCCTAGTACCCATTATAGCTCCCATAGGAACTCCTAGCGCTCCTATTGCCCCCCTAGAGCTCCTATAGGATCCCCTATAGCTCCCATAGGACCACCTAGAGCTCCCCTAGGGCCCTCTATAACAACCATAGGATGCCGTATAGCCCCCATAGTACCCCC
Source organism: Tinamus guttatus (assembly GCF_059628265.1). Classification (NCBI taxonomy): domain Eukaryota; kingdom Metazoa; phylum Chordata; class Aves; order Tinamiformes; family Tinamidae; genus Tinamus; species Tinamus guttatus. The sequence goes on along the minus strand of NW_028290404.1, from coordinate 15,303 downwards.
TAGAGCTCCTATAGAGACCCTAGAGCTCTTATAGGACCCCCTATAGTCCCCATAGGTTGCCCTATAGCGCCCATATGGCCCCCTAGAGCTCCCCTAGGACCCCGAGAGCTCCCATAGGACCCCCTATAGCCCCCCTCGGGCCCCCTAGAGCTCCCTTAGGGCCCCCTATAGCCACCATAGGACCCACTATAGCCCCCATAGGGCCCCCTAGAGACCCCACGGGATCCCCAGAGCTCCCCTACGAGCCCCTATAGCCCCCAGAGAGCCTCCTAGAGCTCCCCTAGGGCCCCCTAAAACCACCATAGGATGCCCTATAGCCCCCATAGGGCCCCCTAGAGTTCCCCTAGGACCCCCTATATCCCGCATAGGACACCCTTTAACCCCCATAGGGCCCCCTACAGCTCCCATAGGACCCCATAGAGCCCCCTTAGGACCCCCTAGAGCTTCTATAGCCCCCCTAGACCTCCTATAGGACCCTCTATAGTGCCCATAGGATGCCCTAGAGCTCCCATAGGGTCCCCTATAACCTCCATAGGACACCCTATAGCCCACATAGGGCCCACTAGAGCCTGACAGGACACCCAGAGCTCCCCTAGGATCCCCTATAGCCCCCAGAGAGCCTCCTAGAGCTCCCATAGGACGCCCTAGAGCTCCCCTATGTCCCCCTATAACCACCGTAGGACCCTCTATAGCCCCCATAGGACCCCCTAGAGTTCCCATAGGACCACCTAGAGCCCCCAGCGGACCCCCTAGAGCTCCTATAGCCCCCCTAAACCTCCTCTATGACCCTCTATAGTCCCATTAGGATGCACTAGAGCTCCCATAGGGTCCCCTATAACCAACATAGGACCCCCTATAGCCCCCATAGGAACCAGTAGAGCTCTTATAACTCCCCTAGAGCTCCTATAGGATCCCCTATAGTCCCCATAGAATGCCCTAGAGCTGCCATAGGGCCACCTATAACCACCATAGGACCCCACTATAGCCCCCATAGGGCCCCCTAGCACCCCCACAGGACCCCCCTAGAGCTCCCCTAGGACCCCCTAGAGCTCCCCTAGGGCCCCCTAGAGGTCCCCTCGGGCCTCCTATAACCACCATGGGACCCCATATAGGCCCCATAGGGCCCTCTAGAGCTCCTATAGCCCCTCTAGAGCTCCTATAGGACCCCCTATAGTCCCCATAGCATGCCCTATAGCCCCCATAGGGCCCCCTAGAGCTCCCCTAGGACCCCCAGAGCTCCCCTAGGACCCCCTATAGCTCCCATAGGGCTCCCTAGAGCTCCCCGAGGACCATCTAGAGCCCCCATAGGATCCCCTAGAGCTCCCCTAGGACCCCCCAGAGCTCCCCTAGGGCCCCCTATAACCACCATAGGATGCCCTATAGTCCCCATTGGGCCCCCTAGAGCTCCCCTAGGGACGCCTACAACCACCATAGGACCCCATATAGGCTCCATAGGACCCCCTAGAGCTCCTATAGAGCCCCTAGATCTCCTATAGGACCCCCTATAGCCCCCATAGGACCCCCTAGAACTCCCATAGCACCCCCTACAGCTCCCATAGGACCCCCTAGAACTCCCCTAGTACCCGCTATAACCCTCATAGGGCCCCCTAGAGCTCCCATAAGGCCCCCTATAGCCCCCACAGGACCCCTAGAGATCCCACAGAACCCCCTATAGCCCCCATAGGACCCCCTAGAGCTCCATGGGATGCCCTAGAGCTCCCCTAGGACACCCTATAACCCCCATAGGGCCCCCTAGAGCTCCCATACGACCCCCTAGAGCCCCCAAGGACCCTCTAGAGGTCCTATAGCCCCCCTAGACCTGCTATAGGACCCTCTGTAGTGCCCATAGGACGCCCTAGAGCTCCCATAGGGTCCCCTATAACCGCCATAGGACTCTCTATAGCTCCCATAGGACCCCCTAGAGCTCCCATAGGACCCCCTAGAACTCCCATAGGACCCCCTAGAGCCCCCATAGCACCCCCAGAGCTCCCCTAGGACCCTCTATAACCCCCATAGGGCCCCCTAGAACTCCCATAGGACCCCCTAGAGTCCCATAGGAACCCCTAGAGCTCCTAATAGCCCCCCTAGAGCTTCTATAGGATGCCCGTGAGCTCCCCTAGGGCCCTCTATAACCATCATAGGACCCCATATAGGCCCCATAGGATCCCCTAGAGCTCCTATAGCACCTCTAGAGCTCCCATAGGACCCCCTATAGTCCCCATAGGATGCCCTATAGCCCCCATAGGGCCCCCTATAACCACCATAGGACCTTCTATAGCCCCCATAGGACCCCCTAGAGATCCTATAACTCCCCCAGAGCCCCCATAGGATCCCCTAGAGCTCCCCTAGGACCCCCTATAACCCCCATAGGACCCCCTAGAGCTCCCATAGGACCCCCTAGAGCTCCCATAGGACCCCCTAGAGTCCCCATAGGACCCCCTAGAGCTCCTATAGGACCCCTAAACCTCCTATATGACCCTCGATAGTCCCCATAGGATGCCCTAGAGCTCCCATACGGTCCCCTATAACCTCCATAGGACCCACTATAGCCCCTCTAGAGCCCCCACAGGACCCCCTAGAGCCCCCATAGGACCCCCTAGAACTCCCATAGGACCCCCTAGAGCCCCCATAGCACCCCCTAGAGCTCACCTAGGACCCGCTATAACCCTCATAGGGCCCCCTAGAGCCCCCACAGGACCCCCAGAGCTCCCCTAGGACCCTCTATAACCCCCATAGGGCCCCCTAGAACTCCCATAGGACCCCCTAGAGTCCCATAGGAACCCCTAGAGCTCCTATAGCCCCCCTAGAGCTTCTATAGGATCCCCTATAGTCCCCATAGGATGCCCGTGAGCTCCCCTAGGGCCCCCTATAACCATCATAGGACCCCATATAGGCCCCATAGGATCCCCTAGAGCTCCTATAGCACCTCTAGAGCTCCTATAGGACCCCCTATAGTCCCCATAGGATGCCCTATAGCCCCCATAGGGCCCCCTAGAGCTCCATGGGACGCCCTAGAGCTCCCCTAGGACACCCTATAACCCCCATAGGGCCCCCTAGAGCTCCCATACGACCCCCTAGAGCCCCCAAGGACCCTCTAGAGGTCCTATAGCCCCCCTAGACCTGCTATAGGACCCTCTGTAGTGCCCATAGGACGCCCTAGGGCTCCCATAGGGTCCCCTATAACCGCCATAGGACTCTCTATAGCTCCCATAGGACCCCCTAGAGCTCCCATAGGACCCCCTAGAACTCCCATAGGACCCCCTAGAGCCCCCATAGCACCCCCAGAGCTCCCCTAGGACCCTCTATAACCCCCATAGGGCCCCCTAGAACTCCCATAGGACCCCCTAGAGTCCCATAGGAACCCCTAGAGCTCCTATAGCCCCCCTAGAGCTTCTATAGGATGCCCGTGAGCTCCCCTAGGGCCCTCTATAACCATCATAGGACCCCATATAGGCCCCATAGGATCCCCTAGAGCTCCTATAGCACCTCTAGAGCTCCTATAGGACCCCCTATAGTCCCCATAGGATGCCCTATAGCCCCCATAGGGCCCCCTATAACCACCATAGGACCTTCTATAGCCCCCATAGGACCCCCTAGAGATCCTATAACTCCCCCAGAGCCCCCATAGGACCCCCTAGAGCTCCCATAGGACCCCCTAGAGTCCCCATAGGACCCCCTAGAGCTCCTATAGGACCCCTAAACCTCCTATATGACCCTCGATAGTCCCCATAGGATGCCCTAGAGCTCCCATACGGTCCCCTATAACCTCCATAGGACCCACTATAGCCCCTCTAGAGCCCCCACAGGACCCCCTAGAGCCCCCATAGGACCCCCTAGAACTCCCATAGGACCCCCTAGAGCCCCCATAGCACCCCCTAGAGCTCACCTAGGACCCGCTATAACCCTCATAGGGCCCCCTAGAGCCCCCACAGGACCCCCAGAGCTCCCCTAGGACCCTCTATAACCCCCATAGGACCCCCTAGAGTCCCATAGGAACCCCTAGAGCTCCTATAGCCCCCCTAGAGCTTCTATAGGATCCCCTATAGTCCCCATAGGATGCCCGTGAGCTCCCCTAGGGCCCCCTATAACCATCATAGGACCCCATATAGGCCCCATAGGATCCCCTAGAGCTCCTATAGCACCTCTAGAGCTCCTATAGGACCCCCTATAGTCCCCATAGGATGCCCTATAGCCCCCATAGGGCCCCCTAGAGCTCCATGGGACGCCCTAGAGCTCCCCTAGGGCCCCCTATAACCACCATAGGACCTTCTATAGCCCCCATAGGACCCCCTAGAGATCCTATAACTCCCCCAGAGCCCCCATAGGATCCCCTAGAACTCCCCTAGGACCCCCTGGAAGCCCCATAGGACCCCCTGGAACCCCCATAGGACCCCCTAGAACCCCCATAGGACCCCCTAGAGCTCCCATAGGACCCCCTAGAGCTCCCATAGGACCCCCTAGAGTCCCCATAGGACCCCCTAGAGCTCCTATAGGACCCCTAAACCTCCTATATGACCCTCGATAGTCCCCATAGGATGCCCTAGAGCTCCCATACGGTCCCCTATAACCTCCATAGGACCCACTATAGCCCCCCTAGAGCCCCCATAGGACCCCCTAGAGCCCCCATAGGACCCTCTATAACCCCCATAGGGCCCCCTAGAACTCCCATAGGACCCCCTAGAGTCCCATAGGAACCCCTAGAGCTCCTATAGCCCCCCTAGAGCTTCTATAGGATGCCCGTGAGCTCCCCTAGGGCCCTCTATAACCATCATAGGACCCCATATAGGCCCCATAGGATCCCCTAGAGCTCCTATAGCACCTCTAGAGCTCCTATGGGACCCCCTATAGTCCCCATAGGATGCCCTATAGCCCCCATAGGGCCCCCTAGAGCTCCATGGGACGCCCTAGAGCTCCCCTAGGGCCCCCTATAACCACCATAGGACCTTCTATAGCCCCCATAGGACCCCCTAGAGATCCTATAACTCCCCCAGAGCCCCCATAGGATCCCCTAGAACTCCCCTAGGACCCCCTATAACCCCCATAGGACCCCCTAGAGCTCCCATAGGACCCCTAGAGCTCCCATAGGACCCCCTAGAGTCCCCATAGGACCCCCTAGAGCTCCTATAGGACCCCTAAACCTCCTATATGACCCTCGATAGTCCCCATGGGTTGCCCTAGAGCTCCCATACGGTCCCCTATAACCTCCATAGGACCCACTATAGCCCCTCTAGAGCCCCCATAGGACCCCCTAGAGCCCCCATAGGACCCCCTAGAGCCCCCATAGGACCCGCTATAACCCTCATAGGGCCCCCTAGAGCCCCCACAGGACCCCCAGAGCTCCCCTAGGACCCTCTATAACCCCCATAGGGCCCCCTAGAACTCCCATAGGACCCCCTAGAGTCCCATAGGAACCCCTAGAGCTCCTATAGCCCCCCTAGAGCTTCTATAGGATCCCCTATAGTCCCCATAGGATGCCCGTGAGCTCCCCTAGGGCCCCCTATAACCATCATAGGACCCCATATAGGCCCCATAGGATCCCCTAGAGCTCCTATAGCACCTCTAGAGCTCCTATAGGACCCCCTATAGTCCCCATAGGATGCCCTATAGCCCCCATAGGGCCCCCTAGAGCTCCATGGGACGCCCTAGAGCTCCCCTAGGGCCCCCTATAACCACCATAGGACCTTCTATAGCCCCCATAGGGACCCCCTAGAGATCCTATAACTCCCCAGAGCCCCCATAGGATCCCCTAGAGCTCCCCTAGGACCCCCTATAACCCCCATAGGACCCCCTATAACCCCCATAGGACCCCCTAGAGCTCCTATAGGACCCCTAAACCTCCTATATGACCCTCGATAGTCCCCATAGGATGCCCTAGAGCTCCCATACGGTCCCCTATAACCTCCATAGGACCCACTATAGCCCCCCTAGAGCCCCCACAGGACCGCCTAGAGCCCCCATAGGACCCCCTAGAACTCCCATAGGACCCCCTAGAGCCCCCATAGCACCCCCTAGAGCTCACCTAGGACCCCGCTATAACCCTCATAGGGCCCCCTAGAGCCCCCACAGGACCCCCAGAGCTCCCCTAGGACCCTCTATAACCCCCATAGGGCCCCCTAGAACTCCCATAGGACCCCCTAGAGTCCCATAGGAACCCCTAGAGCTCCTATAGCCCCCCTGGAGCTTCTATAGGATCCCCTATAGTCCCCATAGGATGCCCGTGAGCTCCCCTAGGGCCCCCTATAACCATCATAGGACCCCATATAGGCCCCATAGGATCCCCTAGAGCTCCTATAGCACCTCTAGAGCTCCTATAGGACCCCCTATAGTCCCCCATAGGATGCCCTATAGCCCCCATAGGGCCCCCTAGAGCTCCATGGGACGCCGTAGAGCTCCCCTAGGGCCCCCTATAACCACCATAGGACCTTCTATAGCCCCCATAGGACCCCCTAGAGATCCTATAACTCCCCAGAGCCCCCATAGGATCCCCTAGAGCTCCCCTAGGACCCCCTATAACCCCCATAGGACCCCCCTATAACCCCCATAGGACCCCCTAGAGCTCCCATAGGACCCCCTAGAGTCCCCATAGGACCCCCTAGAGCTCCTATAGGACCCCTAAACCTCCTATATGACCCTCGATAGTCCCCATAGGATGCCCTAGAGCTCCCATACGGTCCCCTATAACCTCCATAGGACCCACTATAGCCCCCCTAGAGCCCCCATAGGACCCCCTAGAGCCCCCATAGGACGCCCTAGAACTCCCATAGGACCCCCTAGAGCCCCCATAGCACCCCCTAGAGCTCACCTAGGACCCGCTATAACCCTCATAGGGCCCCCTAGAGCCCCCACAGGTCCCCCAGAGCTCCCCTAGGACCCTCTATAAACCCCATAGGGCCCCCTAGAACTCCCATAGGACCCCCTAGAGTCCCATAGGAACCCCTAGAGCTCCTATAGCCCCCCTAGAGCTTCTATAGGATGCCCGTGAGCTCCCCTAGGGCCCTCTATAACCATCATAGGACCCCATATAGGCCCCATAGGATCCCCTAGAGCTCCTATAGCACCTCTAGAGCTCCTATAGGACCCCCTATAGTCCCCATAGGATGCCCTATAGCCCCCATAGGGCCCCCTAGAGCTCCATGGGACGCCCTAGAGCTCCCCTAGGGCCCCCTATAACCACCATAGGACCTTCTATAGCCCCCATAGGACCCCCTAGAGATCCTATAACTCCCCCAGAGCCCCCATAGGATCCCCTAGAGCTCCCCTAGGACCCCCTATAACCCCCATAGGACCCCCTATAACCCCCATAGGACCCCCTATAACCCCCATAGGACCCCCTAGAGCTCCCATAGGACCCCCTAGAGTCCCCATAGGACCCCCTAGAGCTCCTATAGGACCCCTAAACCTCCTATATGACCCTCGATAGTCCCCATAGGATGCCCTAGAGCTCCCATACGGTCCCCTATAACCTCCATAGGACCCACTATAGCCCCTCTAGAGCCCCCACAGGACCCCCTAGAGCCCCCATAGGACCCCCTAGAACTCCCATAGGACCCCCTAGAGCCCCCATAGCACCCCCTAGAGCTCACCTAGGACCCGCTATAACCCTCATAGGGCCCCCTAGAGCCCCCCACAGGACCCCCAGAGCTCCCCTAGGACCCTCTATAACCCCCATAGGGCCCCCTAGAACTCCCATAGGACCCCCTAGAGTCCCATAGGAACCCCTAGAGCTCCTATAGCCCCCCTAGAGCTTCTATAGGATCCCCTATAGTCCCCATAGGATGCCCGTGAGCTCCCCTAGGGCCCCCTATAACCATCATAGGACCCCATATAGGCCCCATAGGATCCCCTAGAGCTCCTATAGCACCTCTAGAGCTCCTATAGGACCCCCTATAGTCCCCATAGGATGCCCTATAGCCCCCATAGGGCCCCCTAGAGCTCCATGGGACGCCCTAGAGCTCCCCTAGGGCCCCCTATAACCACCATAGGACCTTCTATAGCCCCCATAGGACCCCCTAGAGATCCTATAACTCCCCTAGAGCCCCCATAGGACCCCCTAGAGCTCCCCTAGGACCCCCTAGAGCTCCCATAGGACCCCCTAGAGTCCCCATAGGACCCCCTAGAGCTCCTATAGGACCCCTAAACCTCCTATATGACCCTCGATAGTCCCCATAGGATGCCCTAGAGCTCCCATACGGTCCCCTATAACCTCCATAGGACCCACTATAGCCCCCCCTAGAGCCCCCACAGGACCCCCTAGAGCCCCCACAGGAACCCCTAGAGCCCCCATAGGACCCCCTAGAGCCCCCATAGGACCCCCTAGAGCCCCCATAGGACCCCCTAGAACTCCCATAGGACCCCCTAGAGCCCCCATAGCACCCCCTAGAGCTCACCTAGGACCCGCTATAACCCTCATAGGGCCCCTAGAGCCCCCACAGGACCCCCAGAGCTCCCCTAGGACCCTCTATAACCCCCATAGGGCCCCCTAGAACTCCCATAGGACCCCCTAGAGTCCCATAGGAACCCCTAGAGCTCCTATAGCCCCCCTAGAGCTTCTATAGGATTCCCTATAGTCCCCATAGGATGCCCGTGAGCTCCCCTAGGGCCCCCTATAACCATCATAGGACCCCATATAGGCCCCATAGGATCCCCTAGAGCTCCTATAGCACCTCTAGAGCTCCTATAGGACCCCCTATAGTCCCCATAGGATGCCCTATAGCCCCCATAGGGCCCCCTAGAGCTCCATGGGACGCCCTAGAGCTCCCCTAGGGCCCCCCTATAACCACCATAGGACCTTCTATAGCCCCCATAGGACCCCCTAGAGATCCTATAACTCCCCCAGAGCCCCCATAGGATCCCCTAGAGCTCCCCTAGGACCCCCTAGAGCTCCCATAGGACCCCCTAGAGCTCCCATAGGACCCCCTAGAGTCCCCATAGGACCCCCTAGAGCTCCTATAGGACCCCTAAACCTCCTATATGACCCTCGATAGTCCCCATAGGATGCCCTAGAGCTCCCATACGGTCCCTTATAACCTCCATAGGACCCACTATAGCCCCTCTACAGCCCCCACAGGACCCCCTAGAGCCCCATAGGACCCCCCTAGAGCCCCCATAGGACCCCCTAGAGCCCCCATAGGACCCCCTAGAACTCCCATAGGACCCCCTAGAGCCCCCATAGCACCCCCTAGAGCTCACCTAGGACCCGCTATAACCCTCATAGGGCCCCCTAGAGCCCCCACAGGACCCCCAGAGCTCCCCTAGGACCCTCTATAACCCCCATAGGGCCCCCTAGAACTCCCATAGGACCCCCTAGAGTCCCATAGGAACCCCTAGAGCTCCTATAGCCCCCCTAGAGCTTCTATAGGATCCCCTATAGTCCCCATAGGATGCCCGTGAGCTCCCCTAGGGCCCCCTATAACCATCATAGGACCCCATATAGGCCCCATAGGATCCCCTAGAGCTCCTATAGCACCTCTAGAGCTCCTATAGGACCCCCTATAGTCCCCATAGGATGCCCTATAGCCCCCATAGGGCCCCCTAGAGCTCCATGGGACACCCTAGAGCTCCCCTAGGGCCCCCTATAACCACCATAGGACCTTCTATAGCCCCCATAGGACCCTCTAGAGATCCTATAACTCCCCCAGAGCCCCCATAGGATCCCCTAGAGCCCCCATAGGTTCCCCTAGAGCTCCCCTACGACCCCCTATAACCCCCATAGGACCCCCTAGAGCTCCCATAGGACCCCCTAGAGTCCCCATAGGACCCCCTAGAGCTCCTATAGGACCCCTAAACCTCCTATATGACCCTCGATAGTCCCCATAGGATGCCCTAGAGGTCCCATACGGTCCCCTATAACCTCCATAGGACCCACTATAGCCCCTCTAGAGCCCCCATAGGACCCCCTAGAGCCCCCATAGGACCCCCTAGAGCCCCCATAGCACCCCCTAGAGCTCACCTAGGACCCGCTATAACCCTCATAGGGCCCCCTAGAGCCCCCACAGGACCCCCAGAGCTCCCCTAGGACCCTCTATAACCCCCATAGGGCCCCCTAGAACTCCCCATAGGAACCCCTAGAGCTCCTATAGCCCCCCTAGAGCTTCTATAGGATCCCCTATAGTCCCCATAGGATGCCCGTGAGCTCCCCTAGGGCCCCCTATAACCATCATAGGACCCCATATAGGCCCCATAGGATCCCCTAGAGCTCCTATAGCACCTCTAGAGCTCCTATAGGACCCCCTATAGTCCCCATAGGATGCCCTATAGCCCCCATAGGGCCCCCTAGAGCTCCATGGGACGCCCTAGAGCTCCCCTAGGGCCCCCTATAACCACCATAGGACCTTCTATAGCCCCCATAGGACCCCCTAGAGATCCTATAACTCCCCCAGAGCCCCCATAGGACCCCCTATAACCCCCATAGGACACCCTATAACCCCCATAGGACCCCCTAGAGCTCCCATAGGACCCCCTAGAGTCCCCATAGGACCCCCTAGAGCTCCTATAGGACCCCTAAACCTCCTATATGACCCTCGATAGTCCCCATAGGATGCCCTAGAGCTCCCATACGGTCCCCTATAACCTCCATAGGACCCACTATAGCCCCTCTAGAGCCCCCACAGGACCCCCTAGAGCCCCCATAGGACCCCCTAGAACTCCCATAGGACCCCCTAGAGCCCCCATAGGACCCCCTAGAGCCCCCATAGCACCCCCTAGAACTCCCATAGGACCCCCTAGAGCCCCCATAGCACCCCCTAGAGCTCACCTAGGACCCCTATAACCCTCATAGGGCCCCCTAGAACTCCCATAGGACCCCCTAGAGTCCCATAGGAACCCCTAGAGCTCCTATAGCCCCCCTAGAGCTTCTATAGGATCCCCTATAGTCCCCATAGGATGCCCGTGAGCTCCCCTAGGGCCCCCTATAACCATCATAGGACCCCATATAGGCCCCATAGGATCCCCTAGAGCTCCTATAGCACCTCTAGAGCTCCTATAGGACCCCCTATAGTCCCCATAGGATGCCCTATAGCCCCCATAGGGCCCCCTAGAGCTCCATGGGACGCCCTAGAGCTCCCCTAGGGCCCCCTATAACCACCATAGGACCTTCTATAGCCCCCATAGGACCCCCTAGAGATCCTATAACTCCCCCAGAGCCCCCATAGGATCCCCTAGAGCTCCCCTAGGACCCCCTATAACCCCCATAGGACCCCCTAGAGCTCCCATAGGACCCCCTAGAGCTCCCATAGGACCCCCTAGAGTCCCCATAGGACCCCCTAGAGCTCCTATAGGACCCCTAAACCTCCTATATGACCCTCGATAGTCCCCATAGGATGCCCTAGAGCTCCCATACGGTCCCCTATAACCTCCATAGGACCCACTATAGCCCCTCTAGAGCCCCCACAGGACCCCCTAGAGCCCCCACAGGACCCCTAGAGCCCCCATAGGACCCCCTAGAACTCCCATAGGACCCCCTAGAGCCCCCATAGCAACCCCCTAGAGCTCACCTAGGACCCTCTATAACCCTCATAGGGCCCCCTAGAGCCCCCACAGGACCCCCAGAGCTCCCCTAGGACCCTCTATAACCCCCATAGGGCCCCCTAGAACTCCCATAGGACCCCCTAGAGTCCCATAGGAACCCCTAGAGCTCCTATAGCCCCCCTGGAGCTTCTATAGGATCCCCTATAGTCCCCATAGGATGCCCGTGAGCTCCCCTAGGGCCCCCTATAACCATCATAGGACCCCATATAGGCCCCATAGGATCCCCTAGAGCTCCTATAGCACCTCTAGAGCTCCTATAGGACCTCCTATAGTCCCCATAGGATGCCCTATAGCCCCCATAGGGCCCCCTAGAGCTCCATGGGACGCCCTAGAGCTCCCCTAGGGCCCCCTATAACCACCATAGGACCTTCTATAGCCCCCATAGGACCCCCTAGAGATCCTATAACTCCCCCAGAGCCCTCATAGGATCCCCTAGAGCTCCCCTAGGACCCCCTATAACCCCCATAGGACCCCCTATAACCCCCATAGGACCCCCTAGAGCTCCCATAGGACCCCCTAGAGTCCCCATAGGACCCCCTAGAGCTCCTATAGGACCCCTAAACCTCCTATATGACCCTCGATAGTCCCCATAGGATGCCCTAGAGCTCCCATACGGTCCCCTATAACCTCCATAGGACCCACTATAGCCCCTCTAGAGCCCCCACAGGACCCCCTAGAGCCCTCATAGGACCCTCTAGAGCCCCCATAGGACCCCCTAGAGCCCCCATAGGACCCCCTAGAACTCCCATAGGACCCCCTAGAGCCCCCATAGCACCCCCTAGAGCTCACCTAGGACCCGCTATAACCCTCATAGGGCCCCCTAGAGCCCCCACAGGACCCCCAGAGCTCCCCTAGGACCCTCTATAACCCCCATAGGGCCCCCTAGAACTCCCATAGGACCCCCTAGAGTCCCATAGGAACCCCTAGAGCTCCTATAGTCCCCCTAGAGCTTCTATAGGATCCCCTATAGTCCCCATAGGATGCCCGTGAGCTCCCCTAGGGCCCCCTATAACCATCATAGGACCCCATATAGGCCCCATAGGATCCCCTAGAGCTCCTATAGCACCTCTAGAGCTCCTATAGGACCCCCTATAGTCCCCATAGGATGCCCTATAGCCCCCATAGGGCCCCCTAGAGCTCCATGGGACGCCCTAGAGCTCCCCTAGGGCCCCCTATAACCACCATAGGACCTTCTATAGCCCCCATAGGACCCCCTAGAGATCCTATAACTCCCCCAGAGCCCCCATAGGATCCCCTAGAGCTCCCCTAGGACCCCCTATAACCCCCATAGGACCCCCTAGAGCTCCCATAGGACCCCTAGAGCTCCCATAGGACCCCCTAGAGTCCCCATAGGACCCCCTAGAGCTCCTATAGGACCCCTAAACCTCCTATATGACCCTCGATAGTCCCCATAGGATGCCCTAGAGCTCCCATACGGTCCCCTATAACCTCCATAGGACCCACTATAGCCCCTCTAGAGCCCCCACAGGACCCCCTAGAGCCCCCACAGGACCCCCTAGAGCCCCCATAGGACCCCCTAGAACTCCCATAGGACCCCCTAGAGCCCCCATAGCACCCCCTAGAGCTCACCTAGGACCCGCTATAACCCTCATAGGGCCCCCTAGAGCCCCCACAGGACCCCCAGAGCTCCCCTAGGACCCTCTATAACCCCCATAGGGCCCCCTAGAACTCCCATAGGACCCCCTAGAGTCCCATAGGAACCCCTAGAGCTCCTATAGCCCCCCTAGAGCTTCTATAGGATCCCCTATAGTCCCCATAGGATGCCCGTGAGCTCCCCTAGGGCCCCCTATAACCATCATAGGACCCCATATAGGCCCCATAGAATCCCCTAGAGCTCCTATAGCACCTCTAGAGCTCCTATAGGACCCCCTATAGTCCCCATAGGATGCCCTATAGCCCCCATAGGGCCCCCTAGAGCTCCATGGGACGCCCTAGAGCTCCCCTAGGGCCCCCTATAACCACCATAGGACCTTCTATAGCCCCCATAGGACCCCCTAGAGATCCTATAACTCCCCCAGAGCCCCCATAGGATCCCCTAGAGCTCCCCTAGGACCCCCTATAACCCCCATAGGACCCCCTATAACCCCCATAGGACCCCCTAGAGCTCCCATAGGACCCCCTAGAGCTCCTATAGGACCCCTAAACCTCCTATATGACCCTCGATAGTCCCCATAGGATGCCCTAGAGCTCCCATACGGTCCCCTATAACCTCCATAGGACCCACTATAGCCCCTCTAGAGCCCCCATAGGACCCCCTAGAGCCCCCATAGGACCCCCTAGAACTCCCATAGGACCCCCTAGAGCCCCCATAGCACCCCCTAGAGCTCACCAGGACCCGCTATAACCCTCATAGGGCCCCCTAGAGCCCCCACAGGACCCCCAGAGCTCCCTAGGACCCTCTATAACCCCCATAGGGCCCCCTAGAACTCCCATAGGACCCCCTAGAGTCCCATAGGAACCCCTAGAGCTCCTATAGCCCCCCCTAGAGCTTCTATAGGATCCCCTATAGTCCCCATAGGATGCCCGTGAGCTCCCCTAGGGCCCCCTATAACCATCATAGGACCCCATATAGGCCCCATAGGATCCCCTAGAGCTCCTATAGCACCTCTAGAGCTCCTATAGGACCCCCTATAGTCCCCATAGGATGCCCTATAGCCCCCATAGGGCCCCCTAGAGCTCCATGGGACGCCCTAGAGCTCCCCTAGGGCCCCCTATAACCACCATAGGACCTTCTATAGCCCCCATAGGACCCCCTAGAGATCCTATAACTCCCCCAGAGCCCCCATAGGATCCCCTAGAGCTCCCCTAGGACCCCCTATAACCCCCATAGGACCCCCCTAGAGCTCCCATAGGACCCCCTAGAGCTCCCATAGGACCCCCTAGAGTCCCCATAGGACCCCCTAGAGCTCCTATAGGACCCCTAAACCTCCTATATGACCCTCGATAGTCCCCATAGGATGCCCTAGAGCTCCCATACGGTCCCCTATAACCTCCATAGGACCCACTATAGCCCCCCTAGAGCCCCCATAGGACCCCCTAGAGCCCCCATAGGACCCCCTAGAACTCCCATAGGACCCCCTAGAGCCCCCATAGCACCCCCTAGAGCTCACCTAGGACCCGCTATAACCCTCATAGGGCCCCCTAGAGCCCCCACAGGACCCCCAGAGCTCCCCTAGGACCCTCTATAACCCCCATAGGGCCCCCTAGAACTCCCATAGGACCCCCTAGAGTCCCATAGGAACCCCTAGAGCTCCTATAGCCCCCCTAGAGCTTCTATAGGATCCCCTATAGTCCCCATAGGATGCCCGTGAGCTCCCCTAGGGCCCCCTATAACCATCATAGGACCCCATGTAGGCCCCATAGGATCCCCTAGAGCTTCTATAGCACCTCTAGAGCTCCTATAGGACCCCCTATAGTCCCCATAGGATGCCCTATAGCCCCCATAGGGCCCCCTAGAGCTCCATGGGACGCCCTAGAGCTCCCCTAGGGCCCCCTATAACCACCATAGGACCTTCTATAGCCCCCATAGGACCCCCTGGAGATCCTATAACTCCCCTAGAGCCCCCATAGGATCCCCTAGAGCCCCCATAGGATCCCCTAGAGCTCCCCTAGGACCCCCTATAACCCCCATAGGACCCCCTAGAGCTCCCATAGGACCCCCTAGAGCTCCCATAGGACCCCCTAGAGCTCCTATAGGACCCCTAAACCTCCTATATGACCCTCGATAGTCCCCATAGGATGCCCTAGAGCTCCCAT
>NW_028290403.1:0-31261 GCF_059628265.1 Tinamus guttatus | reverse complement strand
ACTGAGGAAGAATCGGATCGAGAATGGCAGTCGAGCTGATCCTAGGGGATCAAAGCCACATTCGTATGGAGAGAGTTTTTCGGTGTCTGGGCTTATTTGGGCTAGTCATAAGTTGATAGTAGTTAGGAGAGTGCTGAGGATTAGGGTTACTAGGAGTATAAATGTAATTATGTTTATTACTCTTCTCTGGGATGTAACCAGATTTTAAAGATTGGAAGTCAATTGTAATAATTATACTAGAAGAGTAAGATCCTCATCAGTAGATGGTGATGTAGAGGAATAATCAGATTACATCAACGAAGTGTCAGTATCAAGCAGCTGCTTCAAAGCCGAAATGATGATTAGATGTAAAATGAAATTTGACAAGGCGGAGAAGACATACGGTTAGGAAGGTGGATCCAATAATTACGTGTAATCCGTGGAATCCAGTTGCTACAAAGAATGTGGAGCCGTAAACTCCATCAGCAATAGAGAATGGAGCTTCGTGGTACTCTATGGTTTGTAGTAGGGTAAAATAAAATCCAAGGAGGATGGTTAATAGTATAGCTTGAATAGCCTGTTTTCGGTTGCATTCGGTAATGCTGTGATGGGCTCAGGTTACGGTGACTCCGGATGCTAGGAGGACGGCGGTGTTGAGTAGTGGAACTTCTATAGGGTTTAATGGAGTAATTCCAGTAGGGGGTCATAAGCCTCCGAGCTCAGGTGTAGGTGCTAGGCTTGAGTGGAAGAATGCTCAGAAAAATCCTAGGAAGAAGAAAGCTTCTGATGTAATGAATAGGACTATTCCGTATCGTAAGCCCTTTTGGACGGTCGGGGTGTGATGGCCTTGGAATGTTCCTTCTCGGACAATGTCTCGTCATCATTGGATTATAATGAGGATTAGGGATACTAGGCCTACTGAAAGTAAGTGGGTGGAGTTAAAATGAAATCATATGATTAGGCCAGAGGTCGTAAGGAGGGCTGCAATAGCTCCAAAGATGGGTCATGGGCTTGGATCTACTATGTGGTATGAGTGTGCTTGGTGTGCCATTAGATGTTTTCTTGTAAGTATAAGCTAATAAGTAGAACGAATACGTAGGCTTGGATTATTGCCACTGCTAATTCTAGAATGGTAAGTAAGAGTAGGATGGTGAAGGTTACGATGGATATAGCTGGGAAGATTTGTAGTAGGGCAATTGTAGCGGTGGAGGTGAGTTGGATTAGTAAGTGTCCTGCAGTTAAGTTTGCGGTGAGTCGGACCCCTAGGGCAATGGGACGAATGATTTGGCTGATAGTTTCGATTAGGATTAGGGCAGGAATGAGTGGGGTTGGGGTACCTTCCGGCAGAATATGGCCTAATGATGTGGAGGGTTGGTTTCGAAGTCCGGTGAGGATAGTAGCGAGTCAAAGAGGAAAAGCTAGTGCTATATTTATAGATAGTTGGGTTGTGGGAGTAAAGGTATATGGTAGTAGCCCAAGTAGGTTAGTTAGGAGAAGGAGGATTATCAGTGAAGATAGGATGAGGGCTCATTTATGACCAGGCTTGTTTAGGGGGTTTATTAGTTGTTTGGTTATTAATTTAGTCAGTCAGAGTTGTACAGTTGTCAGGCGGTTGGAGAGTCAACGGCTATTGGGGGATGGTAAGAGAATAGTAGGAAAGATTATGGAGATTATGATTAATGGGAATCCCATGAGTTGGGGACTAGCGAATTGGTCAAAGAATGTTAAGTTCATGGTCAGTATCAGGGTAGGGGTTTAAGGGTGGATTTAATTTTGTGAGATGGTGGATTGGGGAAGTACATGGTTGAGGATTTAGGTTGTATGATTAGCAGAAAGATGATTCATAGGGAGGTCATGATGAAGAATCAGGGGTTAGGATTTAATTGAGGCATATCATTAAGGAGGAGTAAAACCTCTATCTTCTAGCTTAAAAGGCTAGTGCTGTGGCATAGCTTCTTAATGATTAGTTTGAGAGGTGTGATGATCAATTCTCGAAGTATGGGAGTGGGGCTGATTCAATTACGATTGGTATGTAGCTGTGGTTAGCTCCACAGATTTCTGAGCATTGACCATAAAAAATTCCAGGCCGGGTTGCTGTGAATGAAGTTTGATTGAGTCGTCCAGGGATAGCGTCGGTTTTTACTCCGAGAGTGGGGACTGCTCAAGAGTGTAGGACATCTCCAGCGGTAACAATTACTCGGATAGGGGATTCTATGGGAATTACAACTCGGTTGTCTACTTCTAGGAGTCGGAAATGGCCTGTGGGTAGTTCTGAAGTTGGAATTATGTAAGAGTCAAATGAGAGGTCTTTAAAGTCTGTATATTCATATGATCAGTATCATTGATGGCCAATTGCCTTTAGGGTTAGATCTGGTTCATCAATTTCGTCTATTATGTATAGGATTTGGAGGGATGGAAGGGCTAGTAAGATTAGTACAATGGCGGGTAGGATAGTCCAGATAAGTTCAATTTCTTGGGCATCTACAGTATTGGAGGATAATTTTTCTGTGAGTATGAGGGTTAGAATGTATAGGACTAGGCTGCAGATGGCCAGTGCTACTATTAGAGCGTGGTCATGGAATTCGACTAGTTCTTCTATGATTGGGGATGATGCGTCTTGGAATCCAAGTTGGGATGGGTTGGCCACGTGAGATGTACAGGGGTTTAACCTGTGATTTGGTCTTGACAAGGCCATGTAATAGATTTACTAACTTCTCATAAGAAAGAAGCATAAGTGGTTAGTGCGGTTGGCTTGAAACCAACATGAGGAGGTTCGATTCCTTCCTTTCTTGGACTTGAACATATGCTGGTTCTTCAAAGGTGTGGTGAGGGGGTGGGCAGCCGTGGATTCATTCGATGTTTGTAGGGGTCAGTTCAGGTTGTTGGATTTTACGCTTAGAAGAAAATGCCTCTCAGATAATGAACATGAGTATAATGACAGCCGTTATGGAGATTAGGGAGCCAATGGAGGATATGGTGTTTCAAATGGTGTAGGCATCTGGGTAGTCAGAGTATCGTCGTGGTATTCCGGCTAGTCCTAGAAAGTGCTGTGGGAAAAAGGTTAGGTTAACTCCTGTGAATATGACTCCAAAGTGGGCTTTTGTTCAGGTTGGGTGTAGGGTGAATCCTGTGAATAGGGGGAATCAGTGTGTGAATCCGGCTAAGATAGCGAATACGGCTCCTATGGATAGGACATAGTGGAAGTGTGCAACTACGTAGTATGTGTCGTGTAGAGCAATGTCAAGTGAGGAGTTGGCTAGTACGATGCCAGTAAGTCCTCCAATGGTAAAGAGGAAAATAAAGCCTAGGGCTCAGAGGATTGGAGGGTCTCATTTGATTGTACCTCCATGAAGGGTAGCTAGTCAGCTAAAGACTTTGATACCAGTGGGGATGGCAATAATTATAGTGGCGGATGTAAAGTAGGCTCGTGTATCAACGTCTATTCCGACGGTAAATATATGGTGAGCTCATACGATGAAGCCTAGGAATCCAATGGATAGTATGGCTCAGACTATTCCTATATATCCGAAGGGTTCTTTTTTTCCAGCGTAATAGGCAACTACATGGGAGATAATTCCGAATCCTGGGAGAATGAGGATATAAACTTCTGGGTGGCCAAAAAATCAGAATAGATGTTGGTATAGAATAGGGTCTCCTCCTCCTGCAGGGTCGAAGAATGAGGTATTGAGATTTCGGTCAGTAAGGAGCATAGTAATGCCAGCAGCTAGTACTGGGAGGGATAATAGTAGGAGGATAGCAGTAATTAGGACGGATCACACAAATAGTGGGGTTTGGTATTGTGATAAGGCTGGGGGTTTTATATTGATAGCGGTAGTAATAAAGTTAATTGCTCCGAGGATAGAAGATACTCCAGCGAGATGTAAGGAGAAGATAGCTAGGTCTACAGAGGGACCTGCGTGGGCTATATTCCCGGCTAGTGGGGGGTAGACGGTTCATCCAGTACCCGCTCCAGCTTCAATAGTGGATGAGGCTAGTAGGAGTAGAAATGATGGTGGTAGGAGTCAGAAGCTTATGTTGTTCATTCGGGGGAAGGCCATATCAGGGGCTCCAATTATAAGTGGAACTAATCAGTTCCCAAAGCCGCCAATTATTACTGGTATAACTATGAAGAAAATTATAACGAAGGCATGGGCTGTTACGATGACGTTGTAAATTTGGTCATCACCTAGTAAAGTGCCTGGTTGGCCAAGTTCAGCGCGGATTAGTAGGCTTAGGGCTGTGCCTACTATACCTGCTCATGCACCAAAAATAAGGTACAATGTACCGATATCTTTATGGTTTGTTGAGAATAATCATCGATTGATAAAGGTCACAGGTAAGATGGCTGAGAGATTAGGCGTTAGGCTGTAGTCCTTTTTACAGAGGTTCAAGTCCTCTTCTTATCGGCTTTGTAGTGAAGTTCATGTTGGGTTGCAAACCCATCGATGTGCAATAGAAGTGCACCGAAGCCTGGTAGGCAGAAGCCTGTTGGATGGGGCACTTAGCTGTTAACTAAGGGGTTGTGGGATCAAAGCCCACCTGTCTAGTGAGGCTTTAGCTTAATAAAAGCGTCCGATTTGCATTCGGGAGATACAGGTTAATGTCCTGTTGGCTTTAGCAGAAACTAAGAGGATTTAACTCTTATTTAAAGCTTTGAAGGCCTTTGGTTTATCTATTATCCTAAGTTTCTAGAACAAGGAGAAGATTATGGGGGATAGGGGGATGAGGGTGATGCAGAGAGAAGTAAGAATTGCGGTGGGGGTATGGGAGGCTTTATTAATATATCATAATTTTATGTAATTAGAGGAGTTCGGGGCCAGAGTAATTGTGGAATGATATGTTAGGCGTAAGTAGAAGAATAATCCCAGGAGCGAGAGTATGGAGATGACAATGGCTGTGGGTGTCATTTCTTGAATAGTTAATTCTTGGAGGATTATTCATTTGGGTAAGAAGCCCAATAGTGGGGGGAGTCCCGCTAGGGATAGGAGAGTTAGTATTAGGCTGGTATTCAGTGCTGGAGCTTTGGTCCATGAGGTTATTAGTATGGAGAGATTTGTAGCTTTGGTTATATTTAATGAGAGGAATACAGGCGTTGTTATGATTATATATAAGTAGAAGGTTAAGATGGCAAGGTTGGGGTTATAGATGATGATTGTAGTAGTTCAGCCAAGGTGGGAGATAGAGGAGAAGGCTAGGATTTTTCGGGTTTGGGTTTGATTTAATCCCATTCATCCGCCGATCATTGTGGAGGCAATAGCTATAGTTATGATGATGGTAGGGTTTAGTGAGGGTGCGATAAGGATTAGGATTGTTAGTGGTGGGAGTTTGATTATTGTCGATAGTAGAAGAGCAGTGATTAGTGAGGTTCCTTGTAGTACTTCTGGGAACCAAAAGTGGAAGGGTACTAGACCCAGTTTTATGGCGATAGAGGCTGTCAGTAATAAGGAGGATGTGGGATTGGTTAATTGGGTAATGTCTCATTGACCAGTGTCTCAGGCATTAATTATACTGGAGAATAGTATTAGGGCAGAAGCTGAGGCTTGGACCAAAAAGTATTTGATGGAGGCTTCTACAGCTCGTGGGTGGTGGGATTTGGAGATTAGGGGAATGGTAGCGAGAGTGTTGATTTCTAGTCCAGTTCAAGCTAGGATTCAGTGGCTGCTGGACATAGTAATAGTGGATCCCAGGGTAATGCTGGCCAGTGAAATTAGCTTGGTGTGAGGGTACATTAGTAAAGGAGGGAGTTAAACCATCGTTTTCGGGGTATGGGCCCGATAGCTTAGTTAGCTGACTTTACTAGGAAATAATATAGAGGAAGTATGGGGAGTTTTGATCTCCTTTGTGTAGGTTCGATTCCTGCTTTTCTAATTAGCTAAGGAAATGAGAGGATTGGTAGACCTCTATGTTCACTTTATCATAGTGACCCTTAGGTTCAGGCACATTTCCATGGGTAGGTATTGCATCTTAGGCATGGGGGTAGGCCTGCGAATGAAATTGGTATACTTGTATGTCAGAGGCAAAAGGCTAGGGTAAGGGGTAGGAAATTTTTTCATAGTAGATGTATTAATTGATCATAGCGGAATCGTGGGTAAGAAGCTCGTACTCATAAGAATCCTGAGGTTAAAAGTAGAGTTTTTACGGCTAGGATTATGGGGAAAAGCTGGTAGGGTAGGCTTAGTGAACTAGGATTGATGAATAGGATTGTGGTTATGGCATTTATTAATATAATGTTAGCATATTCTGCTAGGAAGAATAGGGCAAATGGGCCAGCAGAGTATTCAACGTTAAACCCTGAGACTAGTTCTGATTCTCCTTCTGTCAGGTCGAAAGGGGCTCGATTGGTTTCTGCAAGTGTAGAGATATACCATATTATTGTTAAGGGTCAGGTAGCAAAGATAAGGTATAGGGGTTCTTGAGTTGTTGCTAGGGTGTTGAGGGTATAGTTTCCGCTTAGGGTGATGATTGATAATAAGATAATTGCTAGGGTTACTTCATAAGAGATTGTTTGTGCTACAGCTCGTAGGGCACCAATTAGAGCGTATTTTGAGTTAGAAGCTCAGCCTGATCATAGAATAGAGTATACGGCTAAACTTGATATAGAGAGTAGAAATAATAGTCCAAGGTTTATGTCTGAGAGTGGGAATGGAATGGGTAGGGGAATTCAGATGGTGAGAGCTAGGAGCAGAGCTAGAATTGGGGTTATTGTGAATAAAAGAGGGGAAGATGTTGAAGGACGAACGGGTTCTTTGATGAAGAGTTTAACTCCATCTGCGATGGGTTGAAGTAATCCAAATGGGCCAACAATATTAGGCCCCTTTCGGGCTTGTATGTAGCTTAAGATTTTTCGTTCAAGTAATGTAAGAAATGCCACTGCAATGAGAATAGGAATAACATATGATAGGGATATGAGCAAATAATTTACAGTGTACATGGTGTGTGCAGCTAGAGAGAGGATTTGAACCTCTGGATAAAGGGCTTAAGCCTTTTGCATTTGCCAAGCTCTGCCACGCTAGCTATCCTTTATCTAGGATGTTCGGTGGTTTGATTCATTCTTATTAGTTCAGTTGTGTTCACTAATTAGAAGGGGGGCATGTCAGTGAACATAGGCCCCACTGCCCCGGTCCTTTCGTACTAGGGGAAGTAAAAGCATAGATAGAAACCGACCTGGATTGCTCCGGTCTGAACTCAGATCACGTAGGACTGTTAATCGTTGAACAAACGAACCCTTAATAGCGGCTGCACCATTAGGTTGTCCTGATCCAACATCGAGGTCGTAAACCTCCTTGTCGATAGGGGCTCTTGAAGGAGATTGCGCTGTTATCCCTGGGGTAGCTTGGTTCATTGGTCAATTATATTGGGTCTGATTACTATTAGTACTTTGAGGGGTATAATCTAGGTTAAGATTATGTGATCTTATTTTTTGGAGGCTAGTCTATACTCCAAGGTCGCCCCAACCAAAAAATTAGGACCATTGAGTGCAAGAGGGTGGGCCTTGAAGGTTTAGAGAGTGGTGGCATTGGTCTAGAATTTTTAAGTTCCACAGGGTCTTCTCGTCTTATGATGATATTCCTGCTTTTGCACAGGGAGATCAATTTCATTGATTATCTGCAAGAGACAGTTAAGACCTCGTTTAGCCATTCATACAGGTCTCGATTTATGAGACAATTGATTGCGCTACCTTCGCACGGTTAGGATACCGCGGCCGTTAAACCTTAGTCACTGGGCAGGCATCACCTTCAATACTTGTGTAAGCTGAAGGCTATGTTTTTGGTAAACAGTCGGGCCTTGGGCTTGCCGAGTTCCTTTTGCAGATTTAAATCTTTCTGGGGGCGCTCCAGGGTAGGTGTAACAGGTTAGTTAAATATTCGGTCTTGTGGAGTTGTGGTATAAGTCGTACTGTTAATAATAGTTTAGTATGTAAGCTTGCGCCTAGAGAGGGGGGTCCCCTTCAAATTACTCATTTTAGCATGAATTCTCCTATGGTCATAGGTTGGTCTGCTAGTGGTGAGGGATTCACGGTGTTTTTGGTATTTTTGGAGATATGAGCTTTAACGCACTCTTGATTGATGGCTGCTTGAAGGCCTACATGTAAAAGGAGTAGTTTGTATTATCCTCTGGTTTAGGTTGTGTCCTGATTTAAAGGAGCTGTACCTCCTTTAAATTACTCCTAAATATCTCATTGTAGTAATTTAGTATATCTGGAGGGGAAAATTTAGGGAGGAACTTACATTCGTTTCGCAGGCAACCAGCTATCACCTAGCTCGATTGGCTTTTCACCTCTACTAACAAGTCATCCCACTCTTTTGCCACAGAGACGGGTTTGCTCATGATAGCTGCTTGTAGGTAGCTCGCATAGGTTTCGGGATGGCAAGCTAAAGTTCATTATGCTTGATTATTCTTGCTAAATCATGATGCAAAAGGTACAAGAGTTGGTCTTTGCTGTTTTATGCTTGGTTTTTCACTGCTATTTCAACTTTCCCTCACGGTACAAATTTTCTATTGCGTCAAGTAACTTTTCTATCGCCTATACTAGGTGTAGAAAAATGTTTTAATTGTTTTGTAGAGAAATTTAGTGTTGTGATTAATTGGTTTGAGCTAGAGTTGGCATCAGGTCGGTCCTAGTTAGAAGACATCTTTCAGGTGTAAGCTGAATGCTTTGCAATTATAGCTACGTCCTGATATGCTAAGTACACCTTCCGGTACACTTACCTTGTTACGACTTACCTCATCTTCAGCTTTGGTTTAGATCATTATTTATGTGGATAATTGCTTGTGAGGAGGGTGACGGGCGGTATGTACGTGCCCTAGAGCCAGTTTAAGGTGAACTTTCTGGTTTCATCTTACTGCTAAATCCGCCTTCTAAGGGGTTTTCATTACCTTGTTCGTTGAAGAATTATTCTATATTAGAAAATGTAGCCCATTTCTTCCATCTCATTCGCTATACCTTGACCTGTCTTGTTAGCGGAGGGCTGTTGTGCTCGCTATTGAACTCTCATTTAGGCGGGCTGGTGACGGCGGTATGTAGGCTGTTTGGGCAAGGGATGGTCGGGTGTATCGTGGAGTATCGATTATAGAACAGGCTCCTCTAGGTGGGTTTAGGGCACCGCCAAGTCCTTAGAGTTTTAAGCGTTTGTGCTCGTAGTTCTCGGGCGGATGTTTTGGTAGGGGTAAACATCTAGATTTAGGGCTAAGCATAGTGGGGTATCTAATCCCAGTTTGTTTCTTAGCTTTCGTGGAGTATAATTGGCCCTATAAGTACTGGGACCATTTTTACGTAGGGTTTTGGTACCTCTTAGGCTTGTGACAGCTTAGGTGTACTTTGGTCCGAGCTGATTAGATAACATGTTTCCACGCTTTACGCCGTGTACCATTAATTTGGGCCTCTTGTATGACCGCGGTGGCTGGCACAAGATTTACCGGCCCTAAGTCATTATAACTAAGTCAAGTTTTCACTTATGGCTTAATGTCAATTACTGCTGGAAGCCCGTGGGGGTGTGGCTGAGCAAGGTGTCTTGGGCTACTACGAGGAGAATATGGTGTGCCTGATACCTGCTCCTCTTACTTCTAGTAGAGTAGAAGTTTATGAGGGCATTTACACTGGAGTGCGGATACTTGCATGTATATGTCTAATGATAATTAATGGTAAGGTTAGGACTAAGTCTTTTGTCCTTGGGTTGGGTAAACCATCTTGGCATCTTCAGTGTCATGCTTTGCGTTAAGCTACAAGGACGTATTGGTTTCGCTGCCTATGTTTTTATTTGGGCAGGCTGATTCGTTTATGTTTTTTGGTTTAAATTGTGCAGGGAGTTTTGGGATGGGGAGGAGAATAGTGGTTGTCATGGTTATGGTGTGAAAATAGGGGGAAGTTGGCTGGAGAGGGTTGGTGAAAATGGGTTGAAAAAATTTTTTGAAAAAAAAAATTTTTTTAAAATTTTTTGAAAAAAAAATTTTTTTTAGTAGTAACTTTAGGAGTGACAAAAATATAAAAAAATGAAAAAAATTGTAAAAAAATCAAAAAAAATGTTGTAAATTGAAGCTATAGTTTTTCTCTAATTTTGAAAAAAATTAGAGAAAAATAGAGCATTGGAAATTGGGTTTTATATGTCCGACAAGCATTCACTATTATACCCCAATTAGTTGGGGGTGGATCAAGATCAACCAAATGCGGATGGCAAGTGCATCAGTGTCCGAATGATTCCACATATACGCCGACCGTCTCATTAATCGGTCCCGGAACAGAGACGCATTACGAAGACCATTGATGTCCAGACCTAAATTGTTGGCTTTCTGACTATGCATAGTATGGGGGCACGTTGAAGTAGCAGAGAAAAAAAAAGGGAGCTAGATGGACGGAAGAGTTAAAAATGTCGAGATTATGGGAGAATATGGTGCATCTCACATACCAGAAGCCTTTTAAAAAGCATTCTGTGGGGATTAAGCCATTAGGGACCCTGAAGTAGGAACCAGAGGTGCGTGAACCATTGTATATTAAATGTAGGTTCCTGAAACTAGAGCATACGGGATCTAACCATGCAAGCGGTTGCTGATTTCTCGTGAGGGGAGGAGACTAGAAATCCATCTGATACTGGACGTTTGACTGCTTGACTGTTATGAGCATATATAGAAATTTAGTGATTGGTGGAAGATCATGAACTGAATAAGGGATTTAAGGCTATATTGGATTAATCACTATAAATGGGTTAAGTAAATTAATGTCCTATAAAACATAGTATGAGGGGATGATTAATGTCCTATATAAATGTATGCACGATAATACATAGAAATACTAAGTAGTACCTCTATGGGGGGGTAGGGGGGGTAGATCTATAGGTGTTCTTGTAGTTGAGTACAACGGCAGTTTTTCAGACTGCAGCCCTTGGATTGTAGCCAAGCAAGAATTATGACGTACTTTGTATCTTTCTTAGGGGTTTGCTTTATTTTAGGTGCTTTGGCAGTGGCATCAAACCCATCGCCGCAGTATGGGGCGATGGGTCTGGTGGTGGCATCTGTGGTAGGGTGTGGGTGGTTGCTGAGTTTGGGGGTATCTTTTATCTCATTGGCCTTATTTTTGGTATATTTGGGGGGCATGCTGGTGGTGTTTGTGTACTGTGTGTCTTTGGCTGCGGATCCTTATGTTGAGGCTTGGGGAGATTGACGAGTTTTAGGGTATGGGGTGGGGTTTGTAGTGGTAATTCTAATGGGTGGGGTGGTGTGAGATTTTGTGGGGTTAGAGGAGTGATGGGTAGGAACGGTGGATTGTGGGGGGAGTGCTGTGGTCCGAGTGGATTTTAGTGGAGTAGCTATGTTTTATTCTTGGGGAGCGGGGATGTTTGTAGTGGCGGGGTGAGGTTTGTTTTTGACACTGTTTGTGGTGTTGGAGTTGGTGCGGGGTCTGTCATGTGGGGCAGTTCGGGCAGTTTAGGTGTGGGGGAGTCAGAAGGTAGTTTAGTGGAGAATACCAGCTTTGGGAGCTGGAGGTAGAGGTTTAAGTCCTCTCTTTCTGAGATGTTGAGGTTGGTGAATTGTGGTGGAGAAAATAGGGGGAAGTTGGCTGGAGAGGGTTGGTGAAAATGGGTTGAAAAAATTTTTTGAAAAAAAAAATTTTTTTAAAATTTTTTGAAAAAAAAAATTTTTTTAGTAGTAACTTTAGGAGTGACAAAAATATAAAAAAATGAAAAAAATTGTAAAAAAATCAAAAAAAATGTTGTAAATTGAAGCTATAGTTTTTCTCTAATTTTGAAAAAAATTAGAGAAAAATAGAGCATTGGAAATTGGGTTTTATATGTCCGACAAGCATTCACTATTATACCCCAATTAGTTGGGGGTGGATCAAGATCAACCAAATGCGGATGGCAAGTGCATCAGTGTCCGAATGATTCCACATATACGCCGACCGTCTCATTAATCGGTCCCGGAACAGAGACGCATTACGAAGACCATTGATGTCCAGACCTAAATTGTTGGCTTTCTGACTATGCATAGTATGGGGGCACGTTGAAGTAGCAGAGAAAAAAAAAAGAGAGCTAGATGGACGGAAGAGTTAAAAATGTCGAGATTATGGGAGAATATGGTGCATCTCACATACCAGAAGCCTTTTAAAAAGCATTCTGTGGGGATTAAGCCATTAGGGACCCTGAAGTAGGAACCAGAGGTGCGTGAACCATTGTATATTAAATGTAGGTTCCTGAAACTAGAGCATACGGGATCTAACCATGCAAGCGGTTGCTGATTTCTCGTGAGGGGAGGAGACTAGAAATCCATCTGATACTGGACGTTTGACTGCTTGACTGTTATGAGCATATATAGAAATTTAGTGATTGGTGGAAGATCATGAACTGAATAAGGGATTTAAGGCTATATTGGATTAATCATCATATATGGGTTAGATAAATTAATGCCCTATAAAACATAGTATGAGGAAGTGATTAATGTCCTATATAAATGTATGCACGATAATACATAGAAATACTAAGTAGTACCTCTATGGGGGGGTAGGGGGGGGTAGATCTATAGGTGTTCTTGTAGTTGAGTACAACGGCAGTTTTTCAGACTGCAGCCCTTGGATTGTAGCCAAGCAAGAATTATGATGTACTTTGTATCTTTCTTAGGGGTTTGCTTTATTTTAGGTGCTTTGGCAGTGGCATCAAACCCATCGCCGCAGTATGGGGCGATGGGTCTGGTGGTGGCATCTGTGGTAGGGTGTGGGTGGTTGCTGAGTTTGGGGGTATCTTTTATCTCATTGGCCTTATTTTTGGTATATTTGGGGGGCATGCTGGTGGTGTTTGTGTACTGTGTGTCTTTGGCTGCGGATCCTTATGTTGAGGCTTGGGGAGATTGACGAGTTTTAGGGTATGGGGTGGGGTTTGTAGTGGTAATTCTAATGGGTGGGGTGGTGTGAGATTTTGTGGGGTTAGAGGAGTGATGGGTAGGAACGGTGGATTGTGGGGGGAGTGCTGTGGTCCGAGTGGATTTTAGTGGAGTAGCTATGTTTTATTCTTGGGGAGCGGGGATGTTTGTAGTGGCGGGGTGAGGTTTGTTTTTGACACTGTTTGTGGTGTTGGAGTTGGTGCGGGGTCTGTCATGTGGGGCAGTTCGGGCAGTTTAGGTGTGGGGGAGTCAGAAGGTAGTTTAGTGGAGAATACCAGCTTTGGGAGCTGGAGGTAGAGGTTTAAGTCCTCTCTTTCTGAGATGTTGAGGTTGGTGAGTTTTCTAGTGTTTATTATCCCTCTGTTTTCTTCCTTTACTTTTTCCTTACCTTTCCCTTTAAATTTTTCCCCCCCCCCTTCTCCCCCCCCCCCCATTCTGTAATTAGGCGGGGGGAAAGATACTCTAAGAAGAACAATTCTTCAATTTTTGGTTTACAAGACCAATGTTTTAATAAACTATTAGAGTATTAATAGAGGATTTTGTTTTCTAGGGTTGCAATGGTGGGGAATAGGAAGAGTAGTGTGAGGAAGTAGGTGAAAGAAGCTACTTGTCCGATAATGATGAATGGATGTTCTACAGGTTGGCTCCCGATTCATGTTAGGATGAGTAGATTGGTAAATAGAAGTCAGAATAGTGTTTGAGATAGGGGCCGAAAAGTTATGGAGCGTAGTTTGGATTTGTGGAGGAGTGGAATGAGGAGGAGGATTAAAATGGAGGCGGTTAGGGCCAGTACACCTCCTAGTTTATTGGGGATTGATCGTAAAATTGCGTATGCAAATAGGAAGTATCATTCTGGTTTAATATGTGGAGGTGTGGTTAGTGGATTGGCTGGGGTAAAGTTTTCTGGGTCTCCTAGAAGGTTTGGGAAGAAGAAGGTGAGGGTTAAGAGTGGGATAAATAGTAAGATGAATCCTAGAATGTCTTTTGTGGTAAAATAGGGGTGAAATGGAATTTTGTCGCAATGGGAGATGATTCCTAGGGGATTATTAGAGCCGGATTCGTGGAGGAAAGTTAGGTGAATGATTGAGAGGCTTGCGATGAGGAAAGGTAAGAGGAAGTGAAGGGCGAAGAATCGCGTTAGGGTGGGGTTGTCTACGGAAAATCCTCCTCAGGCTCATTCAACAAGGGTTTGGCCGATGTAGGGAATGGCTGAAAGAAGATTAGTGATAACGGTAGCTCCTCAGAAGGATATTTGTCCTCATGGCAGAACATAGCCTACAAAAGCTGTGGCTATAAGTGTAAAGAGTAGGATAACTCCAGTATTTCATGTCTCTTTGTAGAGGTATGAGCCATAGTATAGTCCTCGTCCAATATGTAAGTAGATGCAGATAAAGAAGAAGGAGGCTCCGTTTGCGTGAAGATTACGGATAAGTCAGCCATATTGGATGTCTCGGCAGATATGGGCTACAGAGTGAAAGGCTAGGGAGGTGTCGGCTGTATAGTGAGTGGCTAGTAGTAATCCAGTTAGGATTTGTGTAATGAGACAGATTCCTAGTAAGGATCCGAAGTTCCATCAGGTTGAAATGTTTGAGGGGGATGGTAGGTCAATTAGGGAGTTGTTGATGATTTTAAGTAGGGGGTGTGATTTTCGGATGTTTGGGGCCATTAGTTAAGTAGAAGTAAGATAAAGATTGACAAGGCAAAGGAGCTTAGGTAGGTTTTAATTAATCCTGAGTGTAATGGGGTGCAGGATTTTGTGGCTAAGAGTTGGATATCGGCAAGTCCTTCTGGTCCGATTTTTTTGCATCATGATAAGTCAATTAGGTGGGATGCAATTTTTTGTCCAGAGTTGAGGAGTTTAGTGGAGGTTGTTCGGTGGCTAAGTGGGTTGAAGTAACCTAATGTTAGAGAGAAGTTCATTAGGGTATTTTGGTTAGGGAGAGTAAGGTTGTGGGTTAGGTTTGTTAGTTCTAGGGCTAAGAGGATACCTAGGATTGTGACTAGGAGAGCGGCAATTTTGATGATGGTGGGTATTGTTATTGGAAGTGTTTTTGTGGGAAGTATGTTGGATGAGATTAGAATACCTGCAGTAATGCTTCCTAAAGCGAGGCGGGTCATGGGGTTTAGGATATTAGGTATGTTTTCGTTAATGGGGGCTGTAGGGGTGATTCGACAATATCCGGTTTGAACTATAAGAGTTATTCGTAGACTGTATGTAGCTGTAAATGATGTAGCGAGTAATGTAAGTAGTAGGGCTCAAGAGTTTAGGTAGGAATTGTTGAGGCTCTCGATGATAAGGTCTTTGGAGTAGAACCCGGCTAAGAAGGGGGTGCCGATCAGGGCAAGGTTGCCGATGGTGAGGCAGGAAGAGGTTATGGGGAGAAGTTTTTGTAATCCACCTATTTTTCGGATGTCTTGTTCTCCGGCAAGGTTGTGGATAATTGAGCCTGAGCATAGGAATAGTATGGCTTTGAAGAAGGCGTGAGTGGAGATGTGTAGGAATGCTAGTTGAGGGAGGTTAAGACCGATGGTTACTATTATTAGTCCGAGTTGGCTAGATGTAGAGAAAGCAATGATTTTTTTAATATCATTTTGTGTTAATGCGCAGATAGCTGCAAATATAGTGGAGATAGCACCTAAACATAAGCACAGGGTTAGGGCTGTTGGGGAGTTGGAGAACATGGGGTGGGTGCGAATAAGTAGGAAGATGCCGGCTACAACTATAGTGCTTGAGTGTAATAGGGCAGATACTGGTGTGGGGCCTTCTATGGCAGCAGGGAGTCATGGGTGAAGACCAAATTGTGCGGATTTGCCGGTAGCAGCAATAATTAATCCTAGGAGTGGGAGGATGGGGATTTGATTGTTGTGTTGGGGTTGGATGTCTCATGAGTTAATAGAGGAGGCTAGTCAGGCTATGCATATAATAAGTCCAATATCTCCAATTCGGTTGTAGATGATTGCTTGGAGGGCGGCAGTATTAGCGTCAGTTCGTCCGTGTCATCAACCAATTAGGAGAAAGGATATAATGCCTACTCCTTCTCAGCCGATAAAAAGTATGAATATGTTGTTGGCGACTGTTAGGACGAGTATAGCAATTAGGAATATGAGGAGGTATAAGAAGAATTTAGTGATAGAGGGGTCTGAAGCTATGTATCAGGTTGCGAATTGTATAATTGATCAGGTTACAAATAAGGCGATAGGAAAAAATACTGTGGAATATTGGTCGAGTTTAAAGCTTATGAGGATCTTGAAGTTGGTGGTGAGATTTCAGTGTCAGTAGGAGGTAATTGTATTGGTTCCGGAGAGCATATAGGTGATTATGGGAATGAGACTGATGAGGAAAGCAGATTTTACATAGGAAGTAATAGTTGAAGGGGTATTTTTGTGATTGGAGAAGATGAGGGTGGAAATGATTGGCATAGAGAGGATTGTTAGTGTTAGTAGGGTTATGGTATTAAGGAGTAATAAGGTTTTTATTACTTTTACTTGGAGTTGCACCAAGATTAGTGGCTCCTAAGACCAGTGGATTACTATTATCCTTTAAAAGTAAGGGGGCTGAGAGTTTAGTCTCAGATGCAGGAGTTAGCAGTTCTTGCTGGTTAAACCGCCCCTTGGCGAATAAGGAGGTTTGAACTTCTATTTTTAGAATCACAGTCTAATGTTTGGGTTGAAACTATATTCGCATTATATATAATTTGAAATGAGTTCTGGTTTAGTGATTAAGAGAAGTATGGGTAAGGTGTGAAGGGTTATTAGTAGGTGTTCTCGTGTGGTTGTGCAGTGAATTGAGGTGATGTGAGAGGGAGGTGCTCCTCGTTGAGTAGCGAGGAATATGGTCAGGCTGTAGGAGGCGGTGAGTAGGGTTGCAAGGCCAGTTAGAATGATTGTAAAAGGGGATCATTTGAATAGGCTGATTATAATGGTAAGTTCGGCTATGAGATTGATTGTTGGGGGGAGGGCTATGTTTGTTAGGTTGGCTAGAAGTCATCATGTGCATATGAGGGGGAGTAGAGATTGTAAGCCTCGGGTTAGGATCAGGATACGACTGTGTGTACGTTCGTAGTTTGTGTTTGCCAGGCAGAATAATATGGAGGAGGTGAGGCCATGGGCGATTATAAGGGTTATGGCTCCTGAGAAGGATCATTCAGTTTGGATTATGCAGGCAGCGATTGTGAGGCCTATGTGGCTAATAGATGAGTATGCGATTAGTGATTTTAGATCAGTTTGGCGTAGGCAGATGGAGCTGGTTATTAGTGCGCCTCATAGGGCGAGGGTAAGGAACGGGTAGGAGAGGTAGGTAGTTAGTGGGCCTGTAATTGCAGTAATTCGTATGATACCATAACCACCTAATTTTAGGAGGAGGGCAGCGAGGAGTATGGATCCTGCAATGGGAGCTTCTACATGAGCTTTTGGCAGTCATAGGTGAAGTCCATATAGTGGGGCTTTAACTATAAATGCTGTTAAGAGTGCTATGCTTGATAGAATGTTAGTCCATGACGATGATGATAGGGGATGTAGAAGTTTTATGGTAGGTATGTGAAGTGTGCCTGTTTGTATGTGGAGGTGTAGAAGAGCGATTAGCAGGGGGAGGGAGCTGATTAGGGTATAAAATAAAAGATAAATGCCAGCGCTAAGACGTTCTGGTTGGTTGCCTCATCGTGTGATTAAAATTAGTGTTGGAATTAGGGTAGCTTCGAAAGAGATGTAAAATAAGGATAGTTCTGTGGATGAAAAGGCTAGGAGAATAAAGGGTTGGATAGTAATAAGAGTGGTGATGAAGATATATTTTCGTGTCATTGGTTCGGGGTGAAGGTGGTTTTGGCTGGCAATAAGTATGAGTGGAAGAAGTCAGCAGGAAAGTACTAGGAGTGGGGCTGAGATTTGATCAATACCTGATCATTGGTTTAAAAATTTGTAGGGGAAGTATGTTGGGTGCAATCATTGTAGGCTAAGGGAAGCGATTAGTAAGCTGTAGGTTGTGGTAATAGTTCAGGTGAGGTTTTTGGGGGATAGTAGGGCTGTTGGGATGAGTATTATCGTAGGGATTATAATTTTTAGCATTGTAGTAGATTTAGGTTGTGGAGATGGTCTGAGCCGTGGGTTCGGGTTGATGCTACTAGTATGGCGAGTCCTGTACCAGCTTCACAGGCAGAGAAGGTTAGTATTAGTACGGGGATGAGTGTGAATGATGGAGTTTGGGTATGGATTGGTCAGATTGAGAGGGCGATGTATAGTGAGAGTATCATGCTTTCTAGGCATAGTAGGGCTGAGATGAAGTGGGTTCGATGAAAGGCTAGTCCTAGACAGCTGAGGATGAAGGCAGAATAGAAGCTGGGGTGTACTAACATGAGAAAGTTACAGTAGTTGCTGTAATTTGCCGAGTCGAAGTCGGCTGTCTTGTATTAGACTAACTTTCTATTATTCAGCTCATTCAAGTCCTCCTTGGACCCACTCGTAGACTAATCCGAGGGTCAGTAGAAGTAGAATTAGGGAGGTTCATAGTATTGTGAGTAGTGGATTGGGGAGTTGGATTGCTCATGGGAGAGGGAGTAGTAGGGCGATTTCTAGGTCAAATAGTAAGAATAAGATTGCTACTGAGGAAGAATCGGATCGAGAATGGCAGTCGAGCTGATCCTAGGGGATCAAAGCCACATTCGTATGGAGAGAGTTTTTCGGTGTCTGGGCTTATTTGGGCTAGTCATAAGTTGATAGTAGTTAGGAGAGTGCTGAGGATTAGGGTTACTAGGAGTATAAATGTAATTATGTTTATTACTCTTCTCTGGGATGTAACCAGATTTTAAAGATTGGAAGTCAATTGTAATAATTATACTAGAAGAGTAAGATCCTCATCAGTAGATGGTGATGTAGAGGAATAATCAGATTACATCAACGAAGTGTCAGTATCAAGCAGCTGCTTCAAAGCCGAAATGATGATTAGATGTAAAATGAAATTTGACAAGGCGGAGAAGACATACGGTTAGGAAGGTGGATCCAATAATTACGTGTAATCCGTGGAATCCAGTTGCTACAAAGAATGTGGAGCCGTAAACTCCATCAGCAATAGAGAATGGAGCTTCGTGGTACTCTATGGTTTGTAGTAGGGTAAAATAAAATCCAAGGAGGATGGTTAATAGTATAGCTTGAATAGCCTGTTTTCGGTTGCATTCGGTAATGCTGTGATGGGCTCAGGTTACGGTGACTCCGGATGCTAGGAGGACGGCGGTGTTGAGTAGTGGAACTTCTATAGGGTTTAATGGAGTAATTCCAGTAGGGGGTCATAAGCCTCCGAGCTCAGGTGTAGGTGCTAGGCTTGAGTGGAAGAATGCTCAGAAAAATCCTAGGAAGAAGAAAGCTTCTGATGTAATGAATAGGACTATTCCGTATCGTAAGCCCTTTTGGACGGTCGGGGTGTGATGGCCTTGGAATGTTCCTTCTCGGACAATGTCTCGTCATCATTGGATTATAATGAGGATTAGGGATACTAGGCCTACTGAAAGTAAGTGGGTGGAGTTAAAATGAAATCATATGATTAGGCCAGAGGTCGTAAGGAGGGCTGCAATAGCTCCAAAGATGGGTCATGGGCTTGGATCTACTATGTGGTATGAGTGTGCTTGGTGTGCCATTAGATGTTTTCTTGTAAGTATAAGCTAATAAGTAGAACGAATACGTAGGCTTGGATTATTGCCACTGCTAATTCTAGAATGGTAAGTAAGAGTAGGATGGTGAAGGTTACGATGGATATAGCTGGGAAGATTTGTAGTAGGGCAATTGTAGCGGTGGAGGTGAGTTGGATTAGTAAGTGTCCTGCAGTTAAGTTTGCGGTGAGTCGGACCCCTAGGGCAATGGGACGAATGATTTGGCTGATAGTTTCGATTAGGATTAGGGCAGGAATGAGTGGGGTTGGGGTACCTTCCGGCAGAATATGGCCTAATGATGTGGAGGGTTGGTTTCGAAGTCCGGTGAGGATAGTAGCGAGTCAAAGAGGAAAAGCTAGTGCTATATTTATAGATAGTTGGGTTGTGGGAGTAAAGGTATATGGTAGTAGCCCAAGTAGGTTAGTTAGGAGAAGGAGGATTATCAGTGAAGATAGGATGAGGGCTCATTTATGACCAGGCTTGTTTAGGGGGTTTATTAGTTGTTTGGTTATTAATTTAGTCAGTCAGAGTTGTACAGTTGTCAGGCGGTTGGAGAGTCAACGGCTATTGGGGGATGGTAAGAGAATAGTAGGAAAGATTATGGAGATTATGATTAATGGGAATCCCATGAGTTGGGGACTAGCGAATTGGTCAAAGAATGTTAAGTTCATGGTCAGTATCAGGGTAGGGGT
Source organism: Tinamus guttatus (assembly GCF_059628265.1). Classification (NCBI taxonomy): domain Eukaryota; kingdom Metazoa; phylum Chordata; class Aves; order Tinamiformes; family Tinamidae; genus Tinamus; species Tinamus guttatus. The sequence goes on along the minus strand of NW_028290403.1, from coordinate 11,088 downwards.
TTAAGGGTGGATTTAATTTTGTGAGATGGTGGATTGGGGAAGTACATGGTTGAGGATTTAGGTTGTATGATTAGCAGAAAGATGATTCATAGGGAGGTCATGATGAAGAATCAGGGGTTAGGATTTAATTGAGGCATATCATTAAGGAGGAGTAAAACCTCTATCTTCTAGCTTAAAAGGCTAGTGCTGTGGCATAGCTTCTTAATGATTAGTTTGAGAGGTGTGATGATCAATTCTCGAAGTATGGGAGTGGGGCTGATTCAATTACGATTGGTATGTAGCTGTGGTTAGCTCCACAGATTTCTGAGCATTGACCATAAAAAATTCCAGGCCGGGTTGCTGTGAATGAAGTTTGATTGAGTCGTCCAGGGATAGCGTCGGTTTTTACTCCGAGAGTGGGGACTGCTCAAGAGTGTAGGACATCTCCAGCGGTAACAATTACTCGGATAGGGGATTCTATGGGAATTACAACTCGGTTGTCTACTTCTAGGAGTCGGAAATGGCCTGTGGGTAGTTCTGAAGTTGGAATTATGTAAGAGTCAAATGAGAGGTCTTTAAAGTCTGTATATTCATATGATCAGTATCATTGATGGCCAATTGCCTTTAGGGTTAGATCTGGTTCATCAATTTCGTCTATTATGTATAGGATTTGGAGGGATGGAAGGGCTAGTAAGATTAGTACAATGGCGGGTAGGATAGTCCAGATAAGTTCAATTTCTTGGGCATCTACAGTATTGGAGGATAATTTTTCTGTGAGTATGAGGGTTAGAATGTATAGGACTAGGCTGCAGATGGCCAGTGCTACTATTAGAGCGTGGTCATGGAATTCGACTAGTTCTTCTATGATTGGGGATGATGCGTCTTGGAATCCAAGTTGGGATGGGTTGGCCACGTGAGATGTACAGGGGTTTAACCTGTGATTTGGTCTTGACAAGGCCATGTAATAGATTTACTAACTTCTCATAAGAAAGAAGCATAAGTGGTTAGTGCGGTTGGCTTGAAACCAACATGAGGAGGTTCGATTCCTTCCTTTCTTGGACTTGAACATATGCTGGTTCTTCAAAGGTGTGGTGAGGGGGTGGGCAGCCGTGGATTCATTCGATGTTTGTAGGGGTCAGTTCAGGTTGTTGGATTTTACGCTTAGAAGAAAATGCCTCTCAGATAATGAACATGAGTATAATGACAGCCGTTATGGAGATTAGGGAGCCAATGGAGGATATGGTGTTTCAAATGGTGTAGGCATCTGGGTAGTCAGAGTATCGTCGTGGTATTCCGGCTAGTCCTAGAAAGTGCTGTGGGAAAAAGGTTAGGTTAACTCCTGTGAATATGACTCCAAAGTGGGCTTTTGTTCAGGTTGGGTGTAGGGTGAATCCTGTGAATAGGGGGAATCAGTGTGTGAATCCGGCTAAGATAGCGAATACGGCTCCTATGGATAGGACATAGTGGAAGTGTGCAACTACGTAGTATGTGTCGTGTAGAGCAATGTCAAGTGAGGAGTTGGCTAGTACGATGCCAGTAAGTCCTCCAATGGTAAAGAGGAAAATAAAGCCTAGGGCTCAGAGGATTGGAGGGTCTCATTTGATTGTACCTCCATGAAGGGTAGCTAGTCAGCTAAAGACTTTGATACCAGTGGGGATGGCAATAATTATAGTGGCGGATGTAAAGTAGGCTCGTGTATCAACGTCTATTCCGACGGTAAATATATGGTGAGCTCATACGATGAAGCCTAGGAATCCAATGGATAGTATGGCTCAGACTATTCCTATATATCCGAAGGGTTCTTTTTTTCCAGCGTAATAGGCAACTACATGGGAGATAATTCCGAATCCTGGGAGAATGAGGATATAAACTTCTGGGTGGCCAAAAAATCAGAATAGATGTTGGTATAGAATAGGGTCTCCTCCTCCTGCAGGGTCGAAGAATGAGGTATTGAGATTTCGGTCAGTAAGGAGCATAGTAATGCCAGCAGCTAGTACTGGGAGGGATAATAGTAGGAGGATAGCAGTAATTAGGACGGATCACACAAATAGTGGGGTTTGGTATTGTGATAAGGCTGGGGGTTTTATATTGATAGCGGTAGTAATAAAGTTAATTGCTCCGAGGATAGAAGATACTCCAGCGAGATGTAAGGAGAAGATAGCTAGGTCTACAGAGGGACCTGCGTGGGCTATATTCCCGGCTAGTGGGGGGTAGACGGTTCATCCAGTACCCGCTCCAGCTTCAATAGTGGATGAGGCTAGTAGGAGTAGAAATGATGGTGGTAGGAGTCAGAAGCTTATGTTGTTCATTCGGGGGAAGGCCATATCAGGGGCTCCAATTATAAGTGGAACTAATCAGTTCCCAAAGCCGCCAATTATTACTGGTATAACTATGAAGAAAATTATAACGAAGGCATGGGCTGTTACGATGACGTTGTAAATTTGGTCATCACCTAGTAAAGTGCCTGGTTGGCCAAGTTCAGCGCGGATTAGTAGGCTTAGGGCTGTGCCTACTATACCTGCTCATGCACCAAAAATAAGGTACAATGTACCGATATCTTTATGGTTTGTTGAGAATAATCATCGATTGATAAAGGTCACAGGTAAGATGGCTGAGAGATTAGGCGTTAGGCTGTAGTCCTTTTTACAGAGGTTCAAGTCCTCTTCTTATCGGCTTTGTAGTGAAGTTCATGTTGGGTTGCAAACCCATCGATGTGCAATAGAAGTGCACCGAAGCCTGGTAGGCAGAAGCCTGTTGGATGGGGCACTTAGCTGTTAACTAAGGGGTTGTGGGATCAAAGCCCACCTGTCTAGTGAGGCTTTAGCTTAATAAAAGCGTCCGATTTGCATTCGGGAGATACAGGTTAATGTCCTGTTGGCTTTAGCAGAAACTAAGAGGATTTAACTCTTATTTAAAGCTTTGAAGGCCTTTGGTTTATCTATTATCCTAAGTTTCTAGAACAAGGAGAAGATTATGGGGGATAGGGGGATGAGGGTGATGCAGAGAGAAGTAAGAATTGCGGTGGGGGTATGGGAGGCTTTATTAATATATCATAATTTTATGTAATTAGAGGAGTTCGGGGCCAGAGTAATTGTGGAATGATATGTTAGGCGTAAGTAGAAGAATAATCCCAGGAGCGAGAGTATGGAGATGACAATGGCTGTGGGTGTCATTTCTTGAATAGTTAATTCTTGGAGGATTATTCATTTGGGTAAGAAGCCCAATAGTGGGGGGAGTCCCGCTAGGGATAGGAGAGTTAGTATTAGGCTGGTATTCAGTGCTGGAGCTTTGGTCCATGAGGTTATTAGTATGGAGAGATTTGTAGCTTTGGTTATATTTAATGAGAGGAATACAGGCGTTGTTATGATTATATATAAGTAGAAGGTTAAGATGGCAAGGTTGGGGTTATAGATGATGATTGTAGTAGTTCAGCCAAGGTGGGAGATAGAGGAGAAGGCTAGGATTTTTCGGGTTTGGGTTTGATTTAATCCCATTCATCCGCCGATCATTGTGGAGGCAATAGCTATAGTTATGATGATGGTAGGGTTTAGTGAGGGTGCGATAAGGATTAGGATTGTTAGTGGTGGGAGTTTGATTATTGTCGATAGTAGAAGAGCAGTGATTAGTGAGGTTCCTTGTAGTACTTCTGGGAACCAAAAGTGGAAGGGTACTAGACCCAGTTTTATGGCGATAGAGGCTGTCAGTAATAAGGAGGATGTGGGATTGGTTAATTGGGTAATGTCTCATTGACCAGTGTCTCAGGCATTAATTATACTGGAGAATAGTATTAGGGCAGAAGCTGAGGCTTGGACCAAAAAGTATTTGATGGAGGCTTCTACAGCTCGTGGGTGGTGGGATTTGGAGATTAGGGGAATGGTAGCGAGAGTGTTGATTTCTAGTCCAGTTCAAGCTAGGATTCAGTGGCTGCTGGACATAGTAATAGTGGATCCCAGGGTAATGCTGGCCAGTGAAATTAGCTTGGTGTGAGGGTACATTAGTAAAGGAGGGAGTTAAACCATCGTTTTCGGGGTATGGGCCCGATAGCTTAGTTAGCTGACTTTACTAGGAAATAATATAGAGGAAGTATGGGGAGTTTTGATCTCCTTTGTGTAGGTTCGATTCCTGCTTTTCTAATTAGCTAAGGAAATGAGAGGATTGGTAGACCTCTATGTTCACTTTATCATAGTGACCCTTAGGTTCAGGCACATTTCCATGGGTAGGTATTGCATCTTAGGCATGGGGGTAGGCCTGCGAATGAAATTGGTATACTTGTATGTCAGAGGCAAAAGGCTAGGGTAAGGGGTAGGAAATTTTTTCATAGTAGATGTATTAATTGATCATAGCGGAATCGTGGGTAAGAAGCTCGTACTCATAAGAATCCTGAGGTTAAAAGTAGAGTTTTTACGGCTAGGATTATGGGGAAAAGCTGGTAGGGTAGGCTTAGTGAACTAGGATTGATGAATAGGATTGTGGTTATGGCATTTATTAATATAATGTTAGCATATTCTGCTAGGAAGAATAGGGCAAATGGGCCAGCAGAGTATTCAACGTTAAACCCTGAGACTAGTTCTGATTCTCCTTCTGTCAGGTCGAAAGGGGCTCGATTGGTTTCTGCAAGTGTAGAGATATACCATATTATTGTTAAGGGTCAGGTAGCAAAGATAAGGTATAGGGGTTCTTGAGTTGTTGCTAGGGTGTTGAGGGTATAGTTTCCGCTTAGGGTGATGATTGATAATAAGATAATTGCTAGGGTTACTTCATAAGAGATTGTTTGTGCTACAGCTCGTAGGGCACCAATTAGAGCGTATTTTGAGTTAGAAGCTCAGCCTGATCATAGAATAGAGTATACGGCTAAACTTGATATAGAGAGTAGAAATAATAGTCCAAGGTTTATGTCTGAGAGTGGGAATGGAATGGGTAGGGGAATTCAGATGGTGAGAGCTAGGAGCAGAGCTAGAATTGGGGTTATTGTGAATAAAAGAGGGGAAGATGTTGAAGGACGAACGGGTTCTTTGATGAAGAGTTTAACTCCATCTGCGATGGGTTGAAGTAATCCAAATGGGCCAACAATATTAGGCCCCTTTCGGGCTTGTATGTAGCTTAAGATTTTTCGTTCAAGTAATGTAAGAAATGCCACTGCAATGAGAATAGGAATAACATATGATAGGGATATGAGCAAATAATTTACAGTGTACATGGTGTGTGCAGCTAGAGAGAGGATTTGAACCTCTGGATAAAGGGCTTAAGCCTTTTGCATTTGCCAAGCTCTGCCACGCTAGCTATCCTTTATCTAGGATGTTCGGTGGTTTGATTCATTCTTATTAGTTCAGTTGTGTTCACTAATTAGAAGGGGGGCATGTCAGTGAACATAGGCCCCACTGCCCCGGTCCTTTCGTACTAGGGGAAGTAAAAGCATAGATAGAAACCGACCTGGATTGCTCCGGTCTGAACTCAGATCACGTAGGACTGTTAATCGTTGAACAAACGAACCCTTAATAGCGGCTGCACCATTAGGTTGTCCTGATCCAACATCGAGGTCGTAAACCTCCTTGTCGATAGGGGCTCTTGAAGGAGATTGCGCTGTTATCCCTGGGGTAGCTTGGTTCATTGGTCAATTATATTGGGTCTGATTACTATTAGTACTTTGAGGGGTATAATCTAGGTTAAGATTATGTGATCTTATTTTTTGGAGGCTAGTCTATACTCCAAGGTCGCCCCAACCAAAAAATTAGGACCATTGAGTGCAAGAGGGTGGGCCTTGAAGGTTTAGAGAGTGGTGGCATTGGTCTAGAATTTTTAAGTTCCACAGGGTCTTCTCGTCTTATGATGATATTCCTGCTTTTGCACAGGGAGATCAATTTCATTGATTATCTGCAAGAGACAGTTAAGACCTCGTTTAGCCATTCATACAGGTCTCGATTTATGAGACAATTGATTGCGCTACCTTCGCACGGTTAGGATACCGCGGCCGTTAAACCTTAGTCACTGGGCAGGCATCACCTTCAATACTTGTGTAAGCTGAAGGCTATGTTTTTGGTAAACAGTCGGGCCTTGGGCTTGCCGAGTTCCTTTTGCAGATTTAAATCTTTCTGGGGGCGCTCCAGGGTAGGTGTAACAGGTTAGTTAAATATTCGGTCTTGTGGAGTTGTGGTATAAGTCGTACTGTTAATAATAGTTTAGTATGTAAGCTTGCGCCTAGAGAGGGGGGTCCCCTTCAAATTACTCATTTTAGCATGAATTCTCCTATGGTCATAGGTTGGTCTGCTAGTGGTGAGGGATTCACGGTGTTTTTGGTATTTTTGGAGATATGAGCTTTAACGCACTCTTGATTGATGGCTGCTTGAAGGCCTACATGTAAAAGGAGTAGTTTGTATTATCCTCTGGTTTAGGTTGTGTCCTGATTTAAAGGAGCTGTACCTCCTTTAAATTACTCCTAAATATCTCATTGTAGTAATTTAGTATATCTGGAGGGGAAAATTTAGGGAGGAACTTACATTCGTTTCGCAGGCAACCAGCTATCACCTAGCTCGATTGCTTTTCACCTCTACTAACAAGTCATCCCACTCTTTTGCCACAGAGACGGGTTTGCTCATGATAGCTGCTTGTAGGTAGCTCGCATAGGTTTCGGGATGGCAAGCTAAAGTTCATTATGCTTGATTATTCTTGCTAAATCATGATGCAAAAGGTACAAGAGTTGGTCTTTGCTGTTTTATGCTTGGTTTTTCACTGCTATTTCAACTTTCCCTCACGGTACAAATTTTCTATTGCGTCAAGTAACTTTTCTATCGCCTATACTAGGTGTAGAAAAATGTTTTAATTGTTTTGTAGAGAAATTTAGTGTTGTGATTAATTGGTTTGAGCTAGAGTTGGCATCAGGTCGGTCCTAGTTAGAAGACATCTTTCAGGTGTAAGCTGAATGCTTTGCAATTATAGCTACGTCCTGATATGCTAAGTACACCTTCCGGTACACTTACCTTGTTACGACTTACCTCATCTTCAGCTTTGGTTTAGATCATTATTTATGTGGATAATTGCTTGTGAGGAGGGTGACGGGCGGTATGTACGTGCCCTAGAGCCAGTTTAAGGTGAACTTTCTGGTTTCATCTTACTGCTAAATCCGCCTTCTAAGGGGTTTTCATTACCTTGTTCGTTGAAGAATTATTCTATATTAGAAAATGTAGCCCATTTCTTCCATCTCATTCGCTATACCTTGACCTGTCTTGTTAGCGGAGGGCTGTTGTGCTCGCTATTGAACTCTCATTTAGGCGGGCTGGTGACGGCGGTATGTAGGCTGTTTGGGCAAGGGATGGTCGGGTGTATCGTGGAGTATCGATTATAGAACAGGCTCCTCTAGGTGGGTTTAGGGCACCGCCAAGTCCTTAGAGTTTTAAGCGTTTGTGCTCGTAGTTCTCGGGCGGATGTTTTGGTAGGGGTAAACATCTAGATTTAGGGCTAAGCATAGTGGGGTATCTAATCCCAGTTTGTTTCTTAGCTTTCGTGGAGTATAATTGGCCCTATAAGTACTGGGACCATTTTTACGTAGGGTTTTGGTACCTCTTAGGCTTGTGACAGCTTAGGTGTACTTTGGTCCGAGCTGATTAGATAACATGTTTCCACGCTTTACGCCGTGTACCATTAATTTGGGCTCTTGTATGACCGCGGTGGCTGGCACAAGATTTACCGGCCCTAAGTCATTATAACTAAGTCAAGTTTTCACTTATGGCTTAATGTCAATTACTGCTGGAAGCCCGTGGGGGTGTGGCTGAGCAAGGTGTCTTGGGCTACTACGAGGAGAATATGGTGTGCCTGATACCTGCTCCTCTTACTTCTAGTAGAGTAGAAGTTTATGAGGGCATTTACACTGGAGTGCGGATACTTGCATGTATATGTCTAATGATAATTAATGGTAAGGTTAGGACTAAGTCTTTTGTCCTTGGGTTGGGTAAACCATCTTGGCATCTTCAGTGTCATGCTTTGCGTTAAGCTACAAGGACGTATTGGTTTCGCTGCCTATGTTTTTATTTGGGCAGGCTGATTCGTTTATGTTTTTTGGTTTAAATTGTGCAGGGAGTTTTGGGATGGGGAGGAGAATAGTGGTTGTCATGGTTATGGTGTGAAAATAGGGGGAAGTTGGCTGGAGAGGGTTGGTGAAAATGGGTTGAAAAAATTTTTTGAAAAAAAAATTTTTTAAAATTTTTTGAAAAAAAATTTTTTTTAGTAGTAACTTTAGGAGTGACAAAAATATAAAAAAATGAAAAAAATTGTAAAAAAATCAAAAAAAATGTTGTAAATTGAAGCTATAGTTTTTCTCTAATTTTGAAAAAAATTAGAGAAAATAGAGCATTGGAAATTGGGTTTTATATGTCCGACAAGCATTCACTATTATACCCCAATTAGTTGGGGGTGGATCAAGATCAACCAAATGCGGATGGCAAGTGCATCAGTGTCCGAATGATTCCACATATACGCCGACCGTCTCATTAATCGGTCCCGGAACAGAGACGCATTACGAAGACCATTGATGTCCAGACCTAAATTGTTGGCTTTCTGACTATGCATAGTATGGGGGCACGTTGAAGTAGCAGAGAAAAAAAAAGGGAGCTAGATGGACGGAAGAGTTAAAAATGTCGAGATTATGGGAGAATATGGTGCATCTCACATACCAGAAGCCTTTTAAAAAGCATTCTGTGGGGATTAAGCCATTAGGGACCCTGAAGTAGGAACCAGAGGTGCGTGAACCATTGTATATTAAATGTAGGTTCCTGAAACTAGAGCATACGGGATCTAACCATGCAAGCGGTTGCTGATTTCTCGTGAGGGGAGGAGACTAGAAATCCATCTGATACTGGACGTTTGACTGCTTGACTGCTTGACTGTTATGAGCATATATAGAAATTTAGTGATTGGTGGAAGATCATGAACTGAATAAGGGATTTAAGGCTATATTGGATTAATCACTATAAATGGGTTAAGTAAATTAATGTCCTATAAAACATAGTATGAGGGGATGATTAATGTCCTATATAAATGTATGCACGATAATACATAGAAATACTAAGTAGTACCTCTATGGGGGGGTAGGGGGGGTAGATCTATAGGTGTTCTTGTAGTTGAGTACAACGGCAGTTTTTCAGACTGCAGCCCTTGGATTGTAGCCAAGCAAGAATTATGACGTACTTTGTATCTTTCTTAGGGGTTTGCTTTATTTTAGGTGCTTTGGCAGTGGCATCAAACCCATCGCCGCAGTATGGGGCGATGGGTCTGGTGGTGGCATCTGTGGTAGGGTGTGGGTGGTTGCTGAGTTTGGGGGTATCTTTTATCTCATTGGCCTTATTTTTGGTATATTTGGGGGGCATGCTGGTGGTGTTTGTGTACTGTGTGTCTTTGGCTGCGGATCCTTATGTTGAGGCTTGGGGAGATTGACGAGTTTTAGGGTATGGGGTGGGGTTTGTAGTGGTAATTCTAATGGGTGGGGTGGTGTGAGATTTTGTGGGGTTAGAGGAGTGATGGGTAGGAACGGTGGATTGTGGGGGGAGTGCTGTGGTCCGAGTGGATTTTAGTGGAGTAGCTATGTTTTATTCTTGGGGAGCGGGGATGTTTGTAGTGGCGGGGTGAGGTTTGTTTTTGACACTGTTTGTGGTGTTGGAGTTGGTGCGGGGTCTGTCATGTGGGGCAGTTCGGGCAGTTTAGGTGTGGGGGAGTCAGAAGGTAGTTTAGTGGAGAATACCAGCTTTGGGAGCTGGAGGTAGAGGTTTAAGTCCTCTCTTTCTGAGATGTTGAGGTTGGTGAATTGTGGTGGAGAAAATAGGGGGAAGTTGGCTGGAGAGGGTTGGTGAAAATGGGTTGAAAAAATTTTTTGAAAAAAAAAATTTTTTTAAAATTTTTTGAAAAAAAAAATTTTTTTAGTAGTAACTTTAGGAGTGACAAAAATATAAAAAAATGAAAAAAATTGTAAAAAAATCAAAAAAAATGTTGTAAATTGAAGCTATAGTTTTTCTCTAATTTTGAAAAAAATTAGAGAAAAATAGAGCATTGGAAATTGGGTTTTATATGTCCGACAAGCATTCACTATTATACCCCAATTAGTTGGGGGTGGATCAAGATCAACCAAATGCGGATGGCAAGTGCATCAGTGTCCGAATGATTCCACATATACGCCGACCGTCTCATTAATCGGTCCCGGAACAGAGACGCATTACGAAGACCATTGATGTCCAGACCTAAATTGTTGGCTTTCTGACTATGCATAGTATGGGGGCACGTTGAAGTAGCAGAGAAAAAAAAAAGAGAGCTAGATGGACGGAAGAGTTAAAAATGTCGAGATTATGGGAGAATATGGTGCATCTCACATACCAGAAGCCTTTTAAAAAGCATTCTGTGGGGATTAAGCCATTAGGGACCCTGAAGTAGGAACCAGAGGTGCGTGAACCATTGTATATTAAATGTAGGTTCCTGAAACTAGAGCATACGGGATCTAACCATGCAAGCGGTTGCTGATTTCTCGTGAGGGGAGGAGACTAGAAATCCATCTGATACTGGACGTTTGACTGCTTGACTGTTATGAGCATATATAGAAATTTAGTGATTGGTGGAAGATCATGAACTGAATAAGGGATTTAAGGCTATATTGGATTAATCATCATATATGGGTTAGATAAATTAATGCCCTATAAAACATAGTATGAGGAAGTGATTAATGTCCTATATAAATGTATGCACGATAATACATAGAAATACTAAGTAGTACCTCTATGGGGGGGTAGGGGGGGGTAGATCTATAGGTGTTCTTGTAGTTGAGTACAACGGCAGTTTTTCAGACTGCAGCCCTTGGATTGTAGCCAAGCAAGAATTATGATGTACTTTGTATCTTTCTTAGGGGTTTGCTTTATTTTAGGTGCTTTGGCAGTGGCATCAAACCCATCGCGCCGCAGTATGGGGCGATGGGTCTGGTGGTGGCATCTGTGGTAGGGTGTGGGTGGTTGCTGAGTTTGGGGGTATCTTTTATCTCATTGGCCTTATTTTTGGTATATTTGGGGGGCATGCTGGTGGTGTTTGTGTACTGTGTGTCTTTGGCTGCGGATCCTTATGTTGAGGCTTGGGGAGATTGAC
>NW_028290402.1:0-16508 GCF_059628265.1 Tinamus guttatus | reverse complement strand
TCCCTCTCCATTCCCCCCCCATGTCCCTCTCCATCCCCCCCCCATGTCCCTCTCCATGTCCCTCTCCATGTCCCCTCCATGTCCCTCTCCACCCCCCCATGTCCCTCTCCATCCCCCCATGTCCCTCTCCACGTCCTCCCCATTTCTCTCTCCATCCCCCCGCCCACGTCCCTCCCCCATGTCCCTCTCCACGTCCCTCTCCCCGTCCCCCCGGGTCCCTCTCCACCCCCCGGCCCGTGTCCCTCCCCCGTGTCCCTCTCCATCCCCCTGCCCGGGTCCCTCGCTATCCCCCCATGTCCCTCTCCATGTCCCCTCCGTGTCCCTCCATCCCCCCATCCATGTCCCTCCCCCATGTCCCTCCCCCATGTCCCCTCCGTGTCCCTCTCCATTCCCCCCCCCATGTCCCTCTCCATCCCCCCCCCATGTCCCTCTCCATCCCCCCTCCATGTCCCTCTCCATGTCCCTCTCCATGTCCCCTCCATGTCCCTCTCCATCCCCGCCATGTCCCTCTCCATCCCCCTGCCCGGGTCCCTCGCTATCCCCCCATGTCCCTCTCCATGTCCCCTCCGTGTCCCTCTCCATCCCCCCATGTCCCTCTCCATCCCCCCCTCCGTGTCCCTCTCCATGTCCCTCCCCCATGTCCCTCTCCATGTCCCCCCGCCCAGATCCCTCTCCATGTCCCCCCATGTCCCTCTCCATCCCCCCCCCCCATGTCCCTCTCCGTTCCCCCTCTCCCCGTCCCCCCCGTCCCCCCCGTCCCCCCGTCCCCGCTCCCGGGCGCACTCGGAAGTCTCCGTCGGCGAACGCGTAGGGGCGGCCCCACCCGCGGCGGGGCAGGCGCGCGCGCTGCCGGAGCAGCCCGTGCAGGGCGCTGAGCGCGAACAGCAGCCGCCGCTGCGGGGCCCCCGCCGCCAGCAGCGCCTCGCGCGCCCCCGCCAGCAGCCGCGCCATGGTGGCCCGGACCCCCTGCGGGGCCGCGGGGGCGTCAGCGCCTGAGGGGGGACGGGGGGACGGGGGGGGACGGGGACACGGCGGGAAGGGGCGGGGGGGATCGGGGGAGAGGGACGGGGACGGGGCGGGAGGGACGGGGACACCGCGAGGGGGGCGCGGGGGAACGGGGAGGGGACGGGGACACCGCGGGGGGCGCGGGGACGGGGCGGGAGGGACGGGGGGACAGGGACGGGAACGGGGCGGGATGGACGGGGACACCGCGAGGGGGGCGCGGGGGGACGGGGAGGGGACGGGGACACCGCGGGGGGCGCGGGGACACGGGGACACAGAGCGGGGGACGCGGCGGGACGGGGCGGGAGGGACGGGGACACTGCGGGGGGGGACGTGGGAGGACAGGGCGGGAGGGATCGGGGGAGAGGGACGGGGACGGGAACGGGGCGGGAGGGACGAGGACACCGCGAGGGGGACGCAGGGGGACGCGGCGGGACGGGGGGATGGGGACATAGAGGGGGGGATGCGGGGGGACGGGGCGGGAGGGATCGGGGGAGAGGGATGGGGACAGGGCGGGAGGGACAGGGGGACGGGGACATCGCGGAGGGGGCGCGGGGATGGGGTGGGAGGGACGGGGACACCGCGGGGGGGGCGCGGGGAGAGGGACACGGCGGGGGACGTGCGGGGACGCGGCGGGACAGGGCGGAAGGATGGGGACACTGCGAGGGGGACAGGGCGGGAGGATGGGGACACTGCGAGGGGGACGTGGGGACGGGACAGGAGAGATGGGGAAAGGGACGGGGACGGGAGGACGGGGGGGGGACGCAGGGACAGGGCGGAAGGGACGGGGGAGAGGGACAAGGATGGGGCGGGAGGGACAGGGACACAACGAGGAGGAGGACGTGGGGACGGGGTGGAGGGATGGGGGGAGAGGGACATAGTGGGGGGGGGACGTGGGGACAGGGAGGGAGGGACGGGGCAGCGGGGGACGGGAACGGGGCGGGAGGGACGGGGACACCGCGAGGGGGACGTGGGGACGGGGTGGGAGGGATGGGGGGAGAAGGACACAGCAGGGGGGACGTGGGGACGGGGTGGAGGGACAGCGGGAGAGGGTCGGAGACGGGAACGGGGTGGGAGGGACGGGGACACCGCAGGGGGGACGTGGGGACAGGACGGAAGGGATGGGGGAAGAAGGACGCAGTGGGGGGGACGTGGGGACAGGGAGGGAGGGACGGGGACACTGCGGGGGGACATGGGGACGGGTGGGAGGGACGGGGATGGGGACACTGCGGGGGGACATGGGGACGGGTGGGAGGGATGGGGGGAGAGGGAGGGGGACGGGAACGGGGCGGAGGGACAGGGACACCGCGAGGGGGACGTGGGGACAGGGAGGGAGGGATGGGGGAGAGGGATGGGGACGGGGAAGCGGGAAACAGCGGGGAGGGGGTGCAGGGATGTGGGGTCGGGGTGGGGGGACATGGGGATGGGGACATAGGAATAGCAATGGGGACAAGGAAAGGCCATGGGGACAGGGCGCAGCTGTGGGGACAGGCATGGAGATGATGAGGATGGGGACACGGTGGGGACACCGGGGACACACTGGGGACACTCATGGTGGGCAGCTCCGGGACCAGTGTGCGGGGTGGGGACGGGGACGCAGTGGGGATGCTGGGGATGTGGTGGGGACTTTGGGGACACTCACGGTGGGCGGCTCCAGGACCAGTGTGCGGGGTGGGGTCGGGGACGCGTTGGGGACATTGGGGACGTGTTGGGGATGCGCTGGGGACACTCACGGTGGGCGGCTCCAGGATGAGCGTGCGGGGTGGGGACAGGGAAGTGCTGGGGACACGTTGGGGATGTTGGGGACACGTTGGGGACATGCTGGGGACACTCACGGTGGGCGGCTCCAGCACCAGCGTGCGGGGTGGGGACAGGGATGTGGTGGGGACGTTGGGGACACATTGGGGACGCGCTGGGGACACTCACGGTGGGCGGCTCCAGCACCAGCGTGCGGAGTGGGGATGGGGACATGTTGGGGATGCGTTGGGGACGTTGGGGACGCATTGGGGACGTTGGGGACACATTGAGGATGTGGTGGGGACGTTGGGGACACGTTGGGGACGCGTTGGGGTCACTCACGGTGGGCGGTTCCAGGACGAGCATGCGGGGTGGGGACAGGGACGCGTTGGGGATGTTGGGGACACGTTGGGGACATGTTGAGGACACTCACGGTGGGCGGCTCCAGCACCAGCGTGCGGGCTGTGCCCAACAGCCGCAGCGGCAGCGCGGGGTGCGGGCGGCTGCTCACGCACAGGCGGAAGGCGGGCGCCGGAGGGGGGTCCCCGGGCGCCTCCAGGACCCCCAACAGCCGCCCCAGGCTGCCGGGCGCCAGGTGCCCCTCCGAGAGCAGCAGCCACGAGCCTGGCGTCACCGGCACCGGCACCGTCACCCGCGGGGGTCCCCGAGTGCCACCCGCGCCCCCGGCACCGCGGGGACCTCCAGCACCCTGGGGAGCCTGAGCGGCCCCATGCCAGGGTCCCCAATGCCACCAGGGGGGTCCCCAGCTGCCACCACCCTGGGGGTCTATCCCCAAGTCACCGTCCCCCTGTCCCCCCCGTGTCTCCGGTGTCACTGAGCACCATGCAGCCAACCCTGGAGGTCCCAACCTGCTGTCCCCAGGGTCCCTCTGTGGTCCCCCTGTGTCCCCGGTGTCACTGAGCACCACGCAGCCAACCCGGGAGGTCCCAACGTGCTGTCCCCAGGGTTCCCGTGTCCCCGAGCGCCACGCAACCAACCCTGGAGGTCTCAATGTGCTGTCCCCAGGGTCTCTCTGTGGTCCCCCTGCCCCCCCCCGTGTCCCTGGTGTCACCAAATGCCATGCAGCCAACCCTGGAGGTCCCAACGTGCTGTCCCCAGGGTCCCTCCGTGGTCCCCCTGTCCCCAGGGTCCCTGTCCCCCTGTGTCCCCGGTGTCACTGAGCGCCACGCAGCCAACCCGGGAGGTCCCAACGTGCTGTCCCCAGGGTCCCTCCGTGGTCCCCCTGTCCCCAGGGTCCCTGTCCCCCTGTGTCCCCGGTGTCACTGAGCGCCACGCAGCCAACCTGGGAGGTCCCAATGTGCTGTCCCCAGGGTCCCCGTGTCCCCGAGCGCCACGCAGCCAACCCTGGAGGTCTCAATGTGCTGTCCCCAGGGTCTCTCTGTGGTCCCCCTGCCCCCCCCGTGTCCCTGGTGTCACCAAATGCCACGCAGCCAACCCTGGAGGTCCCAACGTCCTGTCCCCAGGGTCCCTCTGTGGTCGCCTTGTCTCCCTGGTGTCACTGAGCACCACACAGTGAGCCCTGGAGGTCCCAACGTGCTGTCCCCAGGGTCCCTCTTTGGTCCCCCTGTGTCCCCGGTGTCACTGAGCGCCACGCAGCCAACCCGGGAGGTCCCAACGTGCTGTCCCCAGGGTCCCTCTTTGGTCCCCCTGTGTCCCCGGTGTCACTGAGCGCCACGCAGCCAACCCGGGAGGTCCCAACGTGCTGTCCCCAGGGCCTGGGTCCCTGTCCCCCTGTGTCCCCAGTGTCACTGAGCCCCACGCAGTGAACCTTGGAGGTCCCAACGCGCTGTCCCCAAGGTCCCTGTCCCCCTGTGTCCCCGGTGTCACTGAGTGCTACGCAGCCAACCTGGGAGGTCCCAACGTGCTGTCCCCAGGGTCCCTCCGTGGTCCCCCTGTCCCCAGGGTCCCTGTCCCCCTGTGTCCCCGGTGTCACTGAGCACCACGCAGCCAACCCGGGAGGTCTCAATGTGCTGTCCCCAGGGTCTCTCTGTGGTCCCCCTGTCCCCCCTGTGTCCCTGGTGTCACCAAATGCCACGCAGCCAACCCTGGAGGTCCCAACGTCCTGTCCCCAGGGTCCCTCTGTGGTCGCCTTGTCTCCCTGGTGTCACTGAGCACCACACAGTGAGCCCTGGAGGTCCCAACGTGCTGTCCCCAGGGTCCCTCTTTGGTCCCCCTGTGTCCCCGGTGTCACTGAGCGCCACGCAGCCAACCCGGGAGGTCCCAACGTGCTGTCCCCAGGGCCCCTCCGTGGTCCCCCCGTCCCCCGGTCCCCGCCGTGTCCCCGGTGTCACTGACCGTCGCGCAGCGCCTGTCGCAGCAGCGCGGTGGCCGCCGCCTCCCGCCCGGGCCCCAGGGCCATGCGCAGCAGCGGGGGACCGGCCGGTGTCCCCGCCACCCGCTCCAGGGCCACCTCGGCCTCCGCGCCCGGCGCCAGCAGCAGCAGCAGCGGCCGCCGCGGCCCCGCGCCCACCAGCTCCTGACGGGGACACGGGAGGGGACACGGGGGACACGGGAGGGGACACAGGGGACATGGGAGGGGACACGAGGGGGGAGACACGGGAGGGGATACGGGAGGGGACGCGTGGGCAAGGGGGACACGGGGGGCCCTGCCCACACCCCCTGCCCTGTCCCTGTGCTGCCATTTGTCCCCCCATTCGTGTCCCCCCATCCATGTCCCTTAGGTGCATCCCCCTGCCCCGAGTCCCCAGCCGTGTCCCCATCTGTGTCCCCTTTTGTGTCCCCAGCTGCAACCCCCAACCGCATCCCCCTGCCCCCCACCGGGTCCCCAGCCGTGTCCCCATCCCTGTCCCCATTCGCGGCCCCCATCTGCATCCCCCTGTCCTCCCTGGGTACCATCCGTGTCCCCAGCCATGTCCCTGTGTCCCTCACGTACATACTGTGTCCCTCCTCCTGTGTCACCCTCCATGTCTCTGTGTCCCCCATCCTTGTCCCCATCCATGTCCTTGTGTCTCCCACCTGTGTCCCCCCTCCTGTGCCACCCTCCATGTCCCCGTGTCCCCCATCCAAGCCCCCATCCTTGTTCCATGTCCCCATGTCCCCCACATGTATCCCGTTTCCCCCACCTGTGTCACCATGTCCCCGTGTCACCCATCCTTGTCCCCATCCATGTCCCTGTGTCCCCCACCTGTGTCACCATCCATGTCCCTGTGTCCCCCACATGCATACTGTGTCCCCCCTCCTGTGACACCCTCTATGTCCCCATGTCACCCATCCTTGTCCTCATCCAGGTCCCTGTGTCCCCCACCTGTGTCCCCATCCATGTCCCTATGTCCCCCATGTGCATTCTGTTTCCCCTACCTGTGTCACCATCCGTCTCTGTGTCCCCCATCCTTGTCCCCATCCATGTCCCTGTGTCCCCCACCTGTGTCACCATGTCCCTGTGTCCCCCAAGCCCCCCATCCTTGTCACCATCCATGTCTCTGTGTCCCCCCTCCTGTGTCACCCTCCATGTCCCCATGTCCCCCATCCAAGCTCCCTATCCTTGTCCCCATCCATGTCACTGTGTCCCCCCCGTGTCACCCTCCATGTCCCCGTGTCTCCCATCCAAGCCCCTATCCTTGTCCCCATGTCCCTATGTCCCCCATGTGCATCCTGTTTCCCCCACCTGTGTCACCATCCATGTCCCCATGTCACCCATCCTTGTCCCCATCCATGTCCCTGTGTCCCCCACGTGCATACTCTGTGTCCCCCTCCTGTGTCACCATGTCCCCATGTCCCCCATCCTTGTCCCCATCAATGCACCTGTGTCCCCCACCTGTGTCCCCATCCATGTCTCCCATCCAAGCCCCCTATCCTTATCCCCATCCATGTCCCTATGTCCCCTGCGTGCATCCTCTGTCTCCCCCATCCAAGCCCCCCATCCTTGTCCCCACATCCATGTCCCCGTGTCCCCCTCGGTGTCCCCGCGCTCACGGCCTGCAGGTCGGGCGCCGGCGGCTCCACGAACTCGGAGCCCAGGGTGGACACGACGAAGGCGGCCACGCAGGGGGCCACGCGGTCGGGCCGCAGCGAGCGCACGAGCAGCATCCGCTGCAGCTGGTTGCACGAGTCCTGCCACTCGCCTGCGGGTGACCCCAGACCTGGCTGCCACCCAGGGGCCCAGGCGTCCGGGCAGCCGCCCTTGCCCTGGGGTCTGGGTGCCCTGGGGCTTCCCCTGCTCTGTGCCATGGGGCCCAGGCGTCCGGGCAGCCGCCCTTGCCCTGGGGTCTGGGTGCCCAGGGGCTTCCCCCACCCATGACATGGGGCCCAGGCGTCCGGGCAGCTGCCCCTGCCCTGGGGTCTGGGTGCCCAGGGGCTTCCCCCACTCTGTGCCATGGGGCCCAGGCGTCCGGGCAGCCCCCCTTGCCCTGGGGTCTGGGTGCCCTGGGGCTTCCCCCCCACGCTGTGCCATGGGGCCCAGGCGTCCGGGCAGCCGCCCTTGCCCTGGGGTCTGGGTGCCCTGGGGCTTCCCCTGCTCTGTGCCAGGGGGCCCAGGCGTCCGGGCAGCCGTCCTTGCCCCGGGGTCTGGGTGCCCAGGGGCTTCCCCCACTCTGTGCCATGGGGCCCAGGCGTCCGGGCAGCCCCCCTTGCCCTGGGGTCTGGGTGCCCAGGGGCTTCCCCCGCTCTGTGCCATGGGGCCCAGGCGTCCGGGGGCTTCTCCCGCCCCCCACAACAGGGCGCAGCCATCGGGGCCGCGCAGGGCCCAGGCGTCCGGGGCCGTACCGGGCAGTGGGGCGCTCTCGGGACAGGCGCTGCGGTACCAGCGGTGCCAGTCGCGCGGTAGCAGCTCCAGCGAGCGGCTCAGCCCGTGGAAATGCGGCACCTTGTCCAGCTCCGTGATGTGGTCCCAGGCCTCGGCCGAGAGCCACCCGGGACACGGGTTGTCCATCTGCTCCTCGCGGTCCTGCACCTGCCGTGGGGCGGGTGTGCGGGGTGCGGGTGTGCGGGGTGCGCTTGTGACACATGGGGTTGTGTGCTGTGCGCTTGTGCGGTGTGCGCTTGTGGGGTATACAGTTGGGGAGTGTGAGTTGGGGTGTGCGCTTGGGTGCGGGGTTGTGGGGTGCAGGGCTGTGGGGTGTGCGTTTGTGAGGTGTGGGGTTGTGCGGTGTGGGGTTGTGGAGTGTAAGCTTGTGGGGGGTACAGTTGTGCGGTGTGCGCTTGTGTGTGGGGGATTGTTGGGTGTGGGGTTGTGTGGTGTGCGCTTGTGAGGTGTGGGGTGTGGTGTGCAGTGTGAGGTTGTGCGGCGTGCGCTTGTGGGGTGTACAGTTGTGGGGCACGTGCTCTGGTGCCTGGGGGGTGCACACTTGGGGAGTGCAGAGTTGTGGGGTGTGAGGTTGTGGGGTGCAAGGTTGTGTGGTGAGGGGTTGTGGGGCGTGTGGTTGGGGAGTGTCCACTTGTGGGGTGTGCATTTGTGGGGTGTGCGCTTGTGAGGTGCACACTTGTGAGCTGTGGGTTACGTGGCTGTGTGCACAGTCGTGGGGTGCACGGTTGTGCGTCGTGTGGTTGTGGGGTGCAGGGTGCACCGTCGCGGGATGCACAGTCGGGAGCGGTGCTGTTGTGGGGCACAGGGCTGTAGGGCAGCTGGGTGTGCGCGCGGGGGCCAAGGGGTGTGCGGCGCTGAGCTGCGGGGTGTTGCCGCGGGGTGTTGCGGGGCAGGACTCACCACGCCGCCGCGCAGGAAGAAGTTGAACTCGTCGGGGCGGAGGCTGCCGGCGGCCGCCAGGATGCGGGAGCAGAGGTGGAAGCTGAAGAGCAGCTTGTGGCGCTTGAAGAGGCTCTGACAGCCGTACCTGCGGCGTCACCGCGAGCCGCGTCACCCGCAGCAGCGGCTGCGGCACCCTCACGCCGTGTAGGCACAACACCCGCACCCGCAACACAGTGTCGGTGTGTTGCTTGTACCCCATGTCACCCACACATGGTGTAGGATGTCACCCATACTAGCTGTAGGGGGGTCACCCGCACATGGTGTAAAAGCATCACCCGTACCCACAGCAAGCAGCAACAGTGCCCACTGTAGTTATGGTGCCTGTGCAGCCACAACCGCATCACCCATGCACACTGTAATGTACACACACACACGTTATGCATATACACGTAAGCATGTCACCCATCTCAACGGCAGTTTGATTGCATCTACAGCCGCAACGTCCCTCAGACACACCGTGAGCGTGTCACCTGAGGCAGTTAGAGTGTATCTACAGCCACAGGCATGTCCCCAGGCACACCGCGAGCGCGTCACCCGTCCCCACAGCAGATGGGGCACACGCACAGCCGCAGCCACGTCACCCATCCCCACAGCAGATAGGGCAAATGTACAGCCGCAGCCGCGTCCCCGGGCACCCCGCGAACGTGTCACCCGTCCCCACGGCAGATGGGGCCCTCGCACAGGCGCAGCCACGTCACCTGTCCCCATGGCAGATGGGGTGCACGCACAGCCGTAGCCACGTCCCCGGGGACCCCATGAACGTGTCACTCATCCTCACAGCAGATGGGGCCCTCGCACAGGCGCAGCCGCGTCCCCAGGTACCCCGCGAGCGCGTCACCCGTCCCCACAGCACAGGGCGCATGCACAGCCGTAGCCGCGTCCCTGGGCACACCGCGAGCGCCTCACCCATCCCCACAGCAGACAGGGTACACGCACAGCCGCAGCCACGTCACCCGTCCCCACGGCAGATGGGGCACACGCACAGGTGCAGCCGCGTCCCTGGGCACACCGCGAACGTGTCACCCGTCCCCACAGCAGATGGGGCCCTCGTACAGCTGTAGCCGCGTCCCTGGGCACCCCGCGAATGCGTCACCCGTCCCCACGGCAGATGGGGCCCTCGCACAGGCGCAGCCACGTCACCCGTCCCCACAGCAGACGGGGCCCTCACACAGGCGCGGCCGCGTCCCCGGCACCTGTACACGGCGTAGGTGTGGTAGTCGTTGAGCGCGCGGATGCGCTCCTCCAGCTTGCCGCCGCGCGGGCTGCGCTGCAGGCTGAGCCCGAACAGCTCCACGTAGGCGTCCAGCGAGAACTGGTAGACGGGCTCCAGCTTGGCCATGTCGGCCAGCGCGAAGAACAGGAGCGAGGCGCGCTGGGCGCAGGGCCGGTACGCCTGGGGGACGAGAGCCGCGGCGCGGTGACGGTGACGCGACGGTGACGGTGCCGCGGCGGTGACGGCGACACGACGGTGGCGGCGATGCGATAGCGATGGGGACACGATTGCAACGTGATGGTGACAGTGATAGCGATACGATGGGGACAGCAACATGATGGTGACACGGTGGTGACGGTGACGCGATGGTGACGGCACCTCGGCGGTGATGGCGACACGACGGTGACGGTGACGCGATAGCGATGGGGACACGATGGCAACGTGATGGTGACAGTGATAGTGATACAATGGTGACAGCAAAGTGATGGTGATGGTGACACCGCGGTGATGGCGACGCGATGGTGACATGATGGTGACGGCGCCACAGCGGTGACGGCGACGCGATAGTGATGGGGACACGATTGCAACGTGATGGTGACAGTGATAGCGATACGATGGTGACAGCAACGTGATGGTGACACGGTGGTGACGGTGACGCGATGGTGACGGCGCCACGGCGGTGACGGCGACACGACAGTGACGGTGATGCGATAGCGATGGGGACACGATGGCAACGTGTTGGTTACAGTGATAGCGATACGATGGTGACAGCAACATGATGGTGATAGTGACATGGTGGTGACAGCGACACAATGGTGACGGTGCTGCGGTGGTGACGGCGACACGACAGTGATGGCGACACAATAGCGATGGGGACATGATGGCAACGTGATGGTGACAGTGATAGTGATACGATGGTGACAGGAAATTGATGGTGATGGTGACACCACGGTGACGGCGATGCAATGGTGATGGTGCCTTGGCAGTGACAGTGACGCGAAAGTGATGGTGACGCGACGGTGATGGGGACGTGATGGGGAGGTGACGGTGACAGTGATAGTGATGTGAAGGTGACAGCAATGTGCCGGTGACGCAATGTGATGGTGATGCGATGGCGATGTGATGGTGACAGTGATAGCGATGCGATGGTGATGGTGACGCCATGGTGGTGGTGACGTGACGGTGGTGGTGACGTGACGGTGATGGTAGTGTGATGGTAACAGTGATGTGACAGTGACAGTGATGGTGACATGATGGTGACAGCAATGTGATGGTGACGGTGCCACGACGGTGCCGGCGCCGCGGCCCGGGGCCGCTCACCTCGCGCGCGCGCGGTCGATGACCACCTCGGTGCTCTGGCTGCTGCCCAGGCGCTCGGCCACCTCGGCGGCGGTGGCCTTGGAGCCCTCCAGCGCCGTCACCAGCTGCGCGTCCTCCAGCAGCGAGCCGGCCGCCTCGTCCAGCAGCCTGCGGGGCGGGTGACGCCGCTGCGGGTGACGCCGCTGCGGGTGACACCGCGGGGACGGGGACGGCACGGCGCCCACCGCAGGATCTCGTCCTCCAGCTCGTCCAGGCGGGCCTGGCCGGCGGCGATGGCGCGAACCAGCGCGTCCTTCTGCTCCTCGAGCTCGGGGCGCTCCTCGCGCACCACCACGGCCAGCAGCTGCGCCTCCAGGCCCTGCGCGGGTGACACCGCCGCTGTGGGTGACGCCGCCGCTGCGGGTGACACTGCCGCTGCGGGCGGCACCGCCGCCACCCCCAGGGACCTGCTCGAGCAGCGCGAAGTTGACCACGGTGGTGTGGGCGACGGTCTCCGGCGGGAAGTGGGGGTTCGCCAGCTTGGTGGCCAGGTACAGGCGGAAGTCCGGGTGACACTCCACGGTGCCCTCGCCCAGGCCCAGCAGCAGGCGTCCGTCTGGGTCCGCAGGGCGGTGAGGGAACAAGGTGGCCGTTAGTTGGGGGGCAGGGGATGGGCCCGGGCGTCCGGGGGTCCCCATACACCCCACACTGCTCCCTGGGGGTCCCAGCACACAGGAACCCCCATGCCCAAACTGCCAGGGGGCCCAGGCGTCCGGGAAACCCCTCCCCAGGGGACCCAGGCGTCCCTATCCCGAGGCTCCCAAGGGTCCCAATACCCCAGGGGGCCCAGGCGTCCGGGTACCCCCTGCCCCCATCCCGAGGGTCCTAGGAGTCCCAATACCCCAGGGGACCCAGGCGTTCGGGCACCCCCCTCCCCAGGGGATCCAGGTGCCCCCATCCCGAGGGTCCCGAGGGTCCCAATACCCCAGAGGGCCCAGGCGTCCGGGCAGCCCCTCCCCAGGGGACCCAGGTGCCCCCATCCCGGGGGTCCCAAGGGTCCCAATACCCCCGGGGGCCCAGGCGTCCGGGTACCCCCTGTCCCCATCCCGAGGCTCCCAGGGGCCCAGGCATCCGGGTACCCCCTGCCCCCATCCCGAGGCTCCCGGGGGGCCCAGGCGTCCGGCTGACCGGGGCCGGGCCGCGGCGGCGCCAGCGCGGGGCTCAGCGCCGGCTCCAGCTCCTCGCCCACGTCCTGCAGCAGCACCGGGTGGCCCAGGGGGGCCGCGCGCTCCAGCACCCCCAGCGCCTCGGCCGCCTCCACCGCCGACGTCACCTGCAGGCCCTGCGCCCCGCGCCGCCGTCACCCGCTGTCACCTCGCCGTGTCACCCGCTGTCACCCAGCGGCGGCCGGGCCAGGGGGAGGGCACCCCTGGGAGTCCAAGAAGTCCTCCAGACAAGCAGGGGACACCCAAGGGACATGGGAGGAGCATGGGGACATGGAAGGGACACCCATAGAACGTGGTAGGAGCCTGGGGATGTGGAGGGGAAGCCAGGAGGGTGCAGGGGACACCCAGGGGACACAGAGGACCCAGGACACCCCAGAGCATGCACAGGACACCTCGGGGATGTGGAAGGTTCCAGGGGACACTTAAGAGGACTCAGGGGACACTCCACAGGACACAGGACCCAGGGGACACCCAGGAGTCTCATGGAACCCAGAGGACATGAGGGGACATTTGGGACACCCAGAGCCCATCAGCAGACACAAAGAATTAGGGAGGGACACCCAGAGGACACAGGAGGGTGACAGGGGACCCGGGGGGGACTCCAGAGATCACGGAAGGGGCCCCAAGAAGGGACAGGGGACCCCGGGGACAGGGGACGCTGGGGACAGGGGACACTGGGGACAGGGGCTGCCAGCCTCACCCGCGGCTCCTCCATGTTCTTGATCCACCTGCAGGCCTGGCCCTGGGGGTCGATCATGAGGGGCCACCTGGGGACGCGGGGGGGACATGGGGGGTGACACAGGGCCCGGGGGAGGGTCGCAGCCACCCCACGGCCACCAACGCTCCCAGGCCCAGCCAGTCCCCGCAGGGTGACCAGTGTCCCCCCAGTGCCCCTAAGCCGCCTCTCCCCATGCTCCCAGTGTCCCCCCAATGTCCCCAATGTCCTCCCAGTGTCCCCAGTATCCCCCCAATGTCCCTCCAATGCTCCTAGTATCCCCACAGTGTCCCCAGTGTCCTCCCAGTGTCCTCCCAGGGTCCCTGGTATCCCCCTAATATCCAATATCCCCAAAGTCCCCAGTGCCCCCCCCCAGGGCTCCCAATGGCCCCCAGTGTCCCCAATATCCTCCCAATGTCCCCAGTGTCCCCCCAGTGTCCTCAAAGTCCCCTCAATGTCCCTAGTGCCCCCCCCAGCGTCCCCAGTGCCCCCCCACCAGAGCTTCCAGTATCCCGTTAGTGTCCTACTAGTGTCCCCAGTGGCCCCCCCAGAGCTCCCAGTGCCCCCCCAGTGTCCTTCCAGTATCCCCAATATCCTCCCAATGTCCCCAGTGTCCCCTCAGCATCCCGAAAGTCCCCTCAATGTCCCTACTGCCCCCCCAGTGTCCCCAGTGCCCCCCCCCAGGGCTCCCAGTGTCCACCCAGTGTCCCCAGTGTCCCCAATATCCTCTCAATGTCCCCAGTGTCCCCCCAGTGTCCCCAAAGTCCCCTCAATGTCCCTAGTGCCCCCTCTCCAGGGCTCCCAGTATCTCCCTAGTGTCCTACTAGTGTCCCCAGTGCCCCCCCCAGGGCTCCCAGTGTCCCCCCAGTGTCCCCAGTGTCCCAAATATCCTCTCAATGTCCCCAGTGTCCCCCCAGTGCCCCCAAAGTCCCCTCAGTGCCCCTAGAGCCCCTCCCTAGTGTCCCCAGTGCCCCCCCAGAGCTCTCAGTATCCCCCCAGCGTCCCTTATCCCCAATATCCTGCCAATGTCCCCAGTGTCCCCCCAGTGCCCCCAAAGTCCCCTCAGTATCCCTAGTGCCCCCCCAGTGCCCCCCTCCAGGGCTCCCAGGATCCCCCTAGTGTCCTACTAAGTGTTCCCAGTGTCCCCCCAGTGTCCCCAATGGCCCCAATATCCTCCCAATGTCCCCAGTGACCCCAAAGTCCCCTCAATGTCCCCAGTGTCCCCCCAGTGTCCCCAATATCCCCCCAACGTCCCCCCCAGGTCCCCCCCCAGACCTCCCCCCCAGTCTCACCGCTGGCTGCGGGTGACGATGACGGCGCTGGTGATGGCGAAGGGGTCGCTGGGGAGCCCCAGCAGGGTCCAGCTGCGCACGGCGCCGGGGGGGGGCCAGGAAGGCGGCCAGCGAGAACTGGGGGGCGCAGGGCAGGCGCCCTGCCCCCGCACCTGCGGGCCCAGGCGTCCGGGACGGGGCGGGCAGGGGTCCCCCTGCAGCCCCCCTGGGACAAGGTGTCCGGGGCTCCCCCCCGAGGGTCCCCCTGTCCCTTCTGCCACCCCCCGACCCGCCAGGGACCCAGGTGGCTGGAACCCCCCCCACCCCTCCCACTGTGGGGCCCAGGCGTCCGGGGAGCTCCCTTCACCCCCATCCCGCCCCACAGGGCCCAGGCGTCCGGGTCCCCCCACCACATGCAGCCCAGGTATCCCCCCCGCATGGGGCCCAGGCGTCCAGGTCACCCCCCCCGCCATGTGTCCCCCCGGCGCGGGGCCCAGGCATCCGGGTCCCCCTCCACGGGTGGCCCAGGTGACTCCCTCCCCGGGCACCTCGGGCTCCCAGGTGTCCCCTCCCATGTGTCCCCCAGGTGTCCCCTTCCCTGAGCACCTCAGGCTCCAGGTGTCTCCCCTCCACGTGTGTCCCAAGTCTCCCCGCCATGTGTCCCCCAGGTGTCCCCTCCCACGTGTCCCCTCCTCGTGTCCCCCTGGTGTCCCCTGGTGTCCCCCAGGTCCCCCCCCTCTGGCACCTCGGGCTCCCAGGTGTCCCCCACGTGTCCCCCAGGTCCCCCCCCCCTTGTGTCCCCCAGGTCCCCTTCCCGGCACCTCAGGCTCCCAGGTGTCCCCCCCAACGTGTCCCCCAGGTGTCCCCCCCGGGCACCTCGGGCTCCCAGGTCCCCCCCTCACGTGTCCCCCAGGTCCTCCCCCCTCGTGTCCCCCAGGTCCCCCCACCCCCGGCACCTCGGGCTCCCAGGTCCCCCCTCCCACGTGTCCCCCAGGTGTCCCCCAGGTCCCCCCTCCCACGTGTCCCCCCCCTCGTGTCCCCCCACGTGTCCCCCCCCTCGTGTCCCCAGGTCCCCCCCCCCCCGGCACCTCGGGCTCCCAGGCTCGGGCCAGCAGCTCGTGGCGCTCGGGGGGCGGCGAAGGGGCCCAGGTAGGCCAGGCCGGCGGCCGCCAGGACACTGTCCCCTTCCACGGTGGCCAGCGCCTCGTCCAGGCCCTGCGGGGTCACCCGCGTCACCAGGGCCCACCGCGGTCCCTGCTGCCACCTCCCGCCCTGTCCCCACCGCGGTCCCCGGTGACAGGGCCGCCGTGTCCCCAAGCACCAGCAGAGCCCCAGCCACCCCTGAGGGCCATGGCCGCGGTGGCCCTGGTGATGGCACCTCCATCCCCCCCAGCCACCCTGTCCCTGCAGGGCCACTGTGTCCCCACGGTGTCCCCCGTGGGCTCTGTGACCCCACCAGGCAGCAGCCCCATGTTTGCCACCCCCCCTGGGGTAAAACTCCTACATTTACCTCCTCAGAAGGCAGTTTTGCCCCTCCCAGGGTACTTCCCCCCCACGGGCTACATTTGCCCCCCCCTAGGCAATATTTACCCCCCTCAGGTGGCAGTTTTGCCCCTCTTCGGGTACATTAACCCCCCTAGGAGGTTGTTTTGGCTTCTCAGGGAGGACATTTATTCCTAGCAGGGGTATTTTCCCCACTCCAGGGGGTATTTTCACCCCGCTAGGGCTATTTTCAACATTCCTAAGGAGTATTTTCACCCCCCATAGGTGTATTTTCACCATCACCCCCAGTGTATTTGCACCCCCCATGGGGGTATTTTCATCCCCCATAGGGGTATTTTCACCCATCCCCAGTGCACTTTCACATGCCTAGGGATATTTGCCCCCCCGGGGCATTTTCACCCCATATAGGGGTATTTTTGTCTCTCCAGGTGTATTTTCATCTCCTGTAGGGCTAGTTTCACTCCCCATAGGGGTATTTCCATCCTGCACAGGGTGTTTTCACCCTCCCATAGGGCTATTTTCACTCCCCATTGGGATATTTTTACCCCCCCTGGTGTACTTTCACACCCCTAGGGGTATTTGCCCCACCTCTGGGCATTCCCCCCCCCCCCCCCATAGGACTATTTTCACCCCACACAGGAGTGTTTTTGCCCCCCATAGGGCTATTTTCACTCCCCACAGGGGTGTTTCTGCCCTGCCTGGGGGTGTTGTTGCCCTGCACGGGGGTGTTTTCACCCTCCACAGGGGTGTTCCTGCCCCGCACGGGGGTGTTTTTGCCCCCCACAGGGGTGCTTCTGCCCTGCCTGGGGGTATTGGT
>NW_028290401.1:0-30036 GCF_059628265.1 Tinamus guttatus | reverse complement strand
CCAGTTTGTTTAAGAAAAACAAAGACTTGAAGAGGGGAGAAAGCAAAGACCGTCAGCTAAGTTTTACAACCTTGAGAATGAGGCCTTTCTGTATTTCTCACTGTTGAACTTTATGAAGCGGCAAAACTTTCTGGAAGCCACTGAGGGCATCTCAGATACCTGATGGTCTGGCTTCTTGCAATCAGCTAACTCAGCTTGCACAGCTCACCAGGCTTGTTAACGTGTGGTATGCACAAACATTTGAGACTTCTGCATGCTGCTTTTGCAAAAGGGGCCAATAGAGCTAGAAAAATACACTTTCTAGCTGTGACACCATTCCAGGGCTTATGAGATCTGCAGCTCCTCCTTGTTTTCATGAAAACATTAACTTAATTTAGGAGCATTTTGTTGAGAAGCAGGGAACAGAAGGGCTGTGTTTCAAATTACTCAGGTATATCTTTGCAACATAAAAACAATTTAACCAGAAAGTAGTCTTAGCACCATTAGCCATTCAATATTATAAAAATCAATGTAAAAGAGCCTCCTGTGACCATACTTCTAAGCAGAAAAGACAGAAAAATTACCTCAATAAATTTGCCAGGGGCTAGATGCATTTTTATTACAAACATTATTGGGATCCAAATAACCGAGCAGGCCAGCATCAACCACCCAAGGACCATGGACCAGGCTGGATAGTGGTAAGCTCCGTAAGTCATTGGTTCCCATTGGTAAAAGCTGAAGCAGAGAATGAACTGGAAACAAAGAAGGAAAAGTTATGCTGCAACAAACAATACAAGCCTGCTGTGTAACTAGTGGTAAGTATCCACAGGTTTGGTGCATATATAAGAAAAATAAAAGGATGAACATTGAGGCAGATTCCTCACACAACTGTAATAAACGGGTCAGAGTCAGAATCTACTGAGTTTCATGTAAAACTTGCAAAACCCCACCAAAATCACTGTATTTATGCCAGAAGAATTGAAATTAAAATCTCACCCCTAGAGTAGTATGCTTTATTACACGGTGTATTGGCAGCTTGTGTGATCATAATGTGATCATAACTTATTCCATTTGACTTGCCATATAAATAGCAATATATCTGCTTACATTTGTGCATAATTCAGTAACTTTTGGGAAATGCCTATGCTCGCAATAATTGCCTGTGGAAGATGAATAGCAATATAGCTGGGTGAAAGCACATACAAAAATAAACAGTTTTATTTCCAGAGATGTGAAATAATTGAAAGCCTAATATTAGATTATTCAAAGGTAACAAATACTAGCTTTGCAGGGACAATAATACAAAAAAAAAAAAAAAAACTTGGTTTTTCTTTGTCTATTTCCACTGTGTAAAAACTGAATTATGACTGATCACAACATCAAATGGTTTCTCACTATAAGCTGATGTTTTGAGGGAGCAGCAACAGAACGTGCAGATTGGAGATGACCTGGTTTGCTTTCCATAAGAGACCAAAATTTCCTATTCCCTAGCTCTGATTACTGTTAGTAGCAAGTCTGATCAGTAGAGAAATTAAGCTGTTTGCAAAAAAGCGTTTTAATTCCATGAAGTGTATCAGTGGTTCTATGACAGGACCTCAAAAATAGCCCTCAAGATAAAATACATGGGCCTGTTTATACATCATGCTACTATTGTTTGAACTGGACTACTTTTAACTTTTCAAAAATGGATTTATCAACCATAGCTACATATTGTCATAACCAAACAATAGTTACCACTAGCTAAACAGGAGAGGTTTATCTGCTTTGAAATGCAGTTAAATACTACATTTCAATTAAGGCATTTGGTAAAGAACATCTGTGAAGGCAGGTAAGCTATCTTCATTATGCCTTTTTTTTTTTTTTTTTTTTTGAGAAATTGCCTTCATCTTAGACAATTTCTTCTCATTGAAACTGAAGATTTTGTTGAGTTAACCAAAACTAGCTACTTCCTCCACACATATACTGCTATCTGCAAAACAAACAAACAAAAAAACCCTCTTCAATTTTCAGGGGACAAAAAGAAGCCTAATTTATGAAATAACAACAGCTGAAAGGAGTTTACCAATCATCTTCATCTGGGAAGCTGCATTTGTTTTTTTCAGAAATTAAATTCAAAAAAGCTTTACCAAGGTTATCTACTAAGGATCAGTAGAAATGTGAGCTTGTCCAGGTGTAAGCAGAAATGATACTTCCCTAGAAGCAGAAACTGAAAATGACTACAGACAGCTTCTTCACCTACCTGGGCAATATTATCATTGCTTCAAAATGTGTGACTTTTCAGAAATTCTAGTAGCCATTCTTCCCGATAGAAACACTACTGTGAACTATTTAGTATTACTGTAAAATAATAAGCTGTTAAATCCCAAAATACATCCCGATAATTTTGCCACCTCCAACGTTCAGCCCTAGAGTAGATTCCCTTCAACACACAGCCCTGGCTGAGGAAGGCCCATTCTTCCTGTCCTGACTGCTATTCAGTTTACTGGGATAAACGATTTGATTTTTATGTGAAAACATGACAACAGCACCCAGTAAAATTTAGGTTAAATTACCAAGGAAACTTGGTGTTTCAAAGTCAGATGCTCAACCTAGATATAGCAGTAGCATTTTGACCTGTGCACATGTGCATTCAACAACTGTAAGACAGAGAGCACTCGATTTTTTAAATGAAATAGTGAACTAGATTAGAAGCATAACACGAAAGTACTCCAGGTAGGAGGGAGAAAAAAAAAAACAGTTTCTAAAAGTATTAATTTTGCTTTTCTTTTTGTAAACATGATGAATGTGCAGGGAAGTCCTGTTTCCCCATTAACCTCGACAGAAAAAAATCCTTGCTTCTCTCCCGCAAAGCCCGTTTCCTTGGTAAAATTCATCCACCAGGGGCCACATCACGAGAGAAAAGGGCTGTCCTGAGCGGTGCAGAGCCTCCAGGCCCTGCCAGCCCAAAACTGGAAACCAAAGTTACTTTTTTTTTTTTTTTCCTTAAAAAGCAGAAGTTGACATAGCCATTTCAACCTTTGCAATAACATCTCCATCTTTCTAACTAAAGCTTTGTCACTCACATTTCCATTCAAGCCTTTCCAGAGCATTAAAGCATATGTCTCTTGGGCTGAGCTGCAGAAAAACATTTCACTGAATGTAAGAACAGACAGAAGAATCATACAATTCTCCCTCTCTTTCTCTTACATACACAGATCAAACACACATATATACAACAGTTAAAACATACTGGTATGCAGCAGGATACTGTACCAGCATTTTGTACAGGCAGGGGACAAATACCTTTGGAAACACACCATCCCTCTCTGCCAAAATCCCACTACTTAAGCTCTATTTTACCTACCCTACACATGCAGGGACACATGCACATGTATGTGTACGCCTAGGCATCTAGTTGATCAACAACCAAGATCTAATGATTACTGTTTGGAAGCATCATGATTCCCTGAGAAACAATTTTGATTATGTTAACAAGAGCAAAAACACCTTAGAAGGTGACACTTGGAAATTTTCTGCTTACTGTTAAAATAGTGGGGGTCACAAATGCCCAACAGACTCTCCAGAATTTGCTTGGCTGGAATCCAATCATCATTTCTATATCTTCACAAAATCTTTGCAATCCTGTAATAGCAAGCGTAAATACAGTTGGGGTGAAAGAAACCAGCCACAGTTCGTAACAAGGCTATTGAGATCTCCCTAGTGTCTAGTTATAACAACAAACTCTGACTTTCTTCTTGAAAACTTCAGTGGATGTGCTCACCACACAACAAGAAGTGAGAATATTATGGTGGAAATAATTCCAATCAAATACTTGCTTCGTAAAGGTTGTAAAAATGTAGCTGCTACATAGAGATTAAGCATTCAGTGTTTCATATTAATGTATTAATAGAATGTATTGGTTAGCTGCAATTCTGATCCTATTTGATGCTTTTTGCTATAAAGATAACTTTTATTCATAAATGTAATCATATTTCTTAAAAACACAATGCATGGTCATTAAAGATTATCATCTGAATACCTATTTCAACATAGACAGCAACTGAGCTTCTCTATATCCTTTAGCATTGAAGCTGATAATGTCCTGCTATTTTTCAATTGATAGATAAGCTGTACTTTGAATTATTAGAGAGCACCTATAAAGATTTTGATTTTTATCTTATGTAGTCAGATCAAACAAAATTGATAGATGTGTTAGTGTTCATTCTTCAGGTTGTTGTATTGATTGCACCTATATAGTTA
The DNA here is from genome assembly GCF_059628265.1 of Tinamus guttatus. NCBI lineage: Eukaryota > Metazoa > Chordata > Aves > Tinamiformes > Tinamidae > Tinamus > Tinamus guttatus. The sequence continues at coordinate 25,818 of NW_028290401.1, read as the reverse complement.
CCTGAATAAATAAAAAACCCAAGATTCGAAAAAGATATTTCTGCTATTTCTTCCTTCTGTGTGAGCTCAGTGCCATGACAACATCCATGGATAATACTCAGTCCTGCATTATTTGTCACAGAAATACAACTCTTATAGAACTCTATTTTTGGAGCTCAAAGACATTATTTTTGCTTTAAACAAAAATATGTAGATCATGTTTGGACCTCCTAAGTGTTGAGGAGCCATACTCTGTGGCCGAATCCGGTTACCACCACCCATTGTATTTTGCATTGATCTGTAATTGCAAAAGTGAACATATTACCAAGTTCATTCATCTGGCCCTGTCTTATTAATTAACCTAGGTTCACTATTTTGACTCACTAAGAATCTGTGCCCATATCTGAGAATATCTCCAACCTGGGGCTGCCTCCTCAGCCACCATATGGAGACAGGATGGGGCTTGACATGCTGGAGGGAACTGAGTGAGGAGGGAAGAATTTGCAAAAGAGTAATAAGCTGCTTTATGCTTATTGTCCTTAAAACCAACCACAACAGCTGCTGAACATAAAGAAGAGATAATCCCTAGTCTTGATCCACCTAATTTTGAAGCCTTTCTGTTGATATGGAGGAGAATTTAATCTATCCACATGTCTGTCTGCTCTCAACATTGAGAAAAGATGGTCCAGCATATAAAAAAAAGCAGTAGTTCAATATTGCCTCTCTTTGGGTGCATCTGTGTTACATAGTCACTTCTAAAATAAAGAAAGGCTAGGCTGGATTAAAAATGAGGCTGAGCTCAGACAGTGAGAACAGAGTAAGTCATCTTGGGCAAAAATCCCAAAGTTAAATCAGTGTCATTTACGCTTAAAAAAAAATGTGAAAAAAGTCAAGATAATATACATCAATACATTTTAATTTCAAATAGTTTTGTGCAATATTTTACTCAAACATAAGAATCTTTGTATTTATCTATGGATCTGGCTTCATGTTACAGAATACACCACTGGGAATTAGGCTGATGATTGCATTAGTATCCAGAGCTCTAAATTATTCTTTACAAATCACGCATCATAATCTCAACAACTGGATAATAAAAATCTAGGCCAGCATGAGGCAGCATTTGACTGGATTACGTAGCATAAGCTCTAATGAAGAACAAGGGCTTGCAAGGAAATAACTAAGTGTGCCCCAATTTAAAAAAAATCTCAACAAACTCGGCAAGCAGAATATGTAAAAAGAACTAAAAACAGATTTATTTCCTCATAAAAGCACCTACTAGTATTATGCCAGCCTGCTTGCTATGAAGAGCACAAGTATACAGAGAAAAGTGTCTGCAGAATGCAAATTAAGCCATTCTCTGAGACTAAAAATATATTAGACCATTTTAAGCACTGGAGTACAGGAGCTTAACAAGAGCAGCCGCTTCATTTCTATTGCAACATGCAAATTGCAAATACACAATCTGCGCTCCTGTGAACAAAATCCTCCTAAAAGTAGCCTTGATGCAAAAAAGTAGCTGCAGTGCATTACAGAAAGAAGAGTTGTAAGATAAAGATTGTAAGACAAATCTTGATTTTTGGTGCTGAAAGAACGAATGCTATTTAGTCTAACAAAATGTTGATTTTAGGGAATAATTTCTATTTTTTTTTAATCAACATTTGCTGGTAGTCTTTGATTTACCAATTGCTTGGTACAGACAGAACATGGGGCAGGGGGGGGAACAATATTTTTCAAGCCTAATCACATGAAAATAATGTCCTAACTAGAAATTTGTCTCATCTATTCAAATTCTTACTAACACTCTGACTATTCTGCATTATTATGTTTCTTTCAAGAATATATATATGTGTGTATATATATATATATATAAAGGGATAATGAATTTGTTGGAAGAAAATGAATGCAATTTTGTTCACAAGTGCAATAAAATGTTCCATAAAGGCAGGTTTGTGGCACTTCTGCCAGTCAGTGTTCAAAGGAGGAATAGATCCAGTATTTTCTCCATGTAAACCTTCATGTGCATTCAAAAACATACACAAGTGATGACTTAGTGATGCTATTGATAATGCTGGCAAGGAAAGGTGACATGATGCAATGCTTTTAACCAAGCACCGTTCACACATGTGCTGAGGGAAAATATATATATGAGAAAAAAGAAAAGATAGAACCCAAACCCATGCTCTTCTTGAGTACTTCAAATCATTTCTTAAAAAGATTCACTCAATCTCAGCAAAGCTAGGAAGTCAGTACAAGCACCAGAATGACATGAAGTGCTTGGTAGGATCATAAATTCAAGCTAATTCTGTACTCTGTGCACAGAACTGGATATAGATATACATATATTTTTTAAAGGTGTTAACTTCAAAGATGACAGTTCAGAAACTCTCTGAGCCGTGAAACTGTTGAAGCCTCCGAATAAGCCTCTGAAGATGGTTTGCTCTTTTCTTATACTCATCTCTAGACACTGGCTTTAAACTACAGGTAGAAAAAGGACATTAAGCTAAATATGCATACAGTTAGAGGAACCCTATAGTAATACGGTTTCATAACTCATCAATTTAAAAAGATGTTTCTGAATTCTTATTTCTTAGTGTTTGGGTTTTTTTTTTTTTAATATTACCTGTTAAGACTTTCACGATAACATCTACATTGCTGTACATGAAAGCGTCCCTTTTTGAAAGTGTCCCTTTTACATGGGCTGTCCGATAACAGTATTTTTTCTTACCGTATATATAGGAAACTCCAACAAGCTCAAAGATGGCAATGATGACAAGAGAATAAGAAGCTGCATAAGTGTCCACAAGCTGTAACATGTACATTCCACCCTAAAGGAAAAAAAGGCAGAGAAAAAAAAAGCCGTTACTCAGGGCATGTACCTGCCATTTTTCTTGTGGTACCTGCATACCACAATTTCCCCAGCCCACAAATAGCACTGAGATAGGCAAAACAAACAGGAGCAAAAAGCAGAGGATATGTCTTAATCTGATAGCTAGTCTTAGTTAGTGAGAGAAATTGTTTTCTGTCTTTTCAGATCAGGGAATGAGCTGGAACCAGATCTTCCCTCATAAGTCTCTGGGGCCAGATGGGATCCACCTGAGCGGAGGGAGCTGGCAGAAGCGCTCACCGAGCCGCTCTCCATCATCTATCCGCAGTCCTGGTCAGCAGGGAGGTCCCAGATGACTGAAGATTTGCCAATCTAACCCTCATCTACAAGAAGGGTCGAATGGAGGATCGAGGAATCTACAGCCTGTCAGCCTGACGTCGGTATCGGGGAAAGTTATTGAGCAGATCATCTCGAGGACAACCACACAGCAAGGGGAACTGGAGATGCATGTGCGATTGCAGGGCCACGATCTCATCGCAATTACTGGGACACGGTGGGACAGCTCTCATGACTGGTATGTGACCATGGATGGCTTTCCACTTTTCAGGAAAGACAGGCCAGGAAGGCGAGGTGGTGGAGCTGCACTTCACATGAGAGAACAACTGCAATGTATGGAGGTCGGCATAAGGGAGGACGAAGCACGGGTCAAGAGCCTGTGGGTGAGGATTAAAGGGAAGGCCAAAGTCCACAGTTTTTTTTAGGAATATCAATGTATATCCAATTTGTACATATATGAAAAGGCACCCAGAAATGCTGTACAGTTTTATACACTATATAAACTTAAATAAATAAAACCACAGAGAATAGATATTTCATGTGCCTAGTTTGGGAATACTTGGTTAACAGCCTAATTTTCAGAAAGATTTGAGCAGCCAAATCTCTCAGAACCTGCAAAAAAAACCACAGCTTTCAAAACTGTCCATGCACATTTAATGCCATTAAAGAGGTTTAATCTTATGCAGCTGTTTCTTACACAAGACTAGGACAGCCACCAGAGGGGGACTGGGGAGAGCCAGCGTTGCTCAAAGGCAAAATCTGAGGAATTACCTGAGTAATCATAGGAAAACCCATAATGAAGAAGGAAACGCAGCACCCAAGAGTGAACAGTGCCTTGTGTGTACGTAAGTATTTGGGAAACTCATCCGAAACAGAGGTCACTATAGTCTCAATAGTGGCAAACTGAAAGACAAAATAAAAGAATCAATGCATATTACATACACAGAATAGTCTAACTGGTTACATTGAAATATGAGACAGAGTTTAGAGACTGAAACACTAAATGCTCGGATGCTAATGCTGAACTTCATCTAAAGGAACGAAACACTGGTGGCTTCGTTTCGTTCTTCTGTTGACAGAAACATCTGATTGAACACATAGCTCATGATCTTCAGGACAAGTAAATCGATAGAGTGAGAGGAAAGACAAGGGAAAGAAAAGTCTTACCATAGTGTCCAGTCCAAGCGTCAGAAGCATCAAAAAGAATATTATAGCCCAGAAGGGAGAAAGGGGGAGCCTTGTTAAGGCTTCTGGGTAAACCACAAAAGCAATTCCAGGACCTAGAAATGATAAGAATAAAGGCTGGGGTATCTTGCCTCACATTAATATTGTTAGCCAAGTGGAACAGAAAGAAATAAGAAGAGTCATGTTTTAAAATAGAATACAATATCACTGTGCTTGAAAAAAGTTCTTTTTATTTCTTCCAAAATTTGCAGAATTTAGCCTTACATGATTCATTTTATTTTGGATGTAAATTTCACAGTGTTCATACACTCCTACTTTCCAGGCAGCAAAATACATGTTTACCCTTACCACGCTGACACAAATAAGAAAAACCAACAGAAATTCTGCATTGGGCCCACGTTTCTTTCCTGCTCTGTCGTCCAATTGCCCCCAGCCCGCCATGGTCCGCTCCTGTTTGCAGCCTGGACATCAGATGGACGTGGCAGCCCTCCACAGCTCAATACTACAAAGATTAATGGAAAAGAAAGCACTCCACCCGCACCTAACCAGACAAGTAGGACAGCAGGTAACAAAGGCACAGAGCTAATTTCAGGCACGTGGTAATAACTGCTGTGGATCTAAAATGAAACCACAAAAAATACCAAACTAATGCACAGCAGAAAGGATATGGAATTTATGCTTTTTTCACAAGTATACTTAGATCTGCTGGGGAGGAAGATGCTGCAAGAATTTGGTGGTAGATAACAGCAGATGGCATTTCTTCCCTATTCTTACCAGCTAAAGTAATGCCAACCACCAACCACAATGGCTCAGGTGAGACATAAATGCGAGTTAAATTAAGTTAAATTCTTTGACGGGAGGAGGTGCAAAATCGCACTGTCCTGGCCACTGCTAATCTGGGTTATAAAATCCCCTTTCCTACTGCTCCCCATGTTGTTTCTGTTAAAGAGGTGGCTGCTGCTTTCTCATGCACTGAGAAGAAAACACAGTTTTAGCAACTTGTCCACAGGTAATTCATAAAGCACACGGGAATCCTTCTGAATAAGGACAACCACAGGTTAGCACTACTGTTAAAAGCAAAAACCTATACATGATTCAGCAATGTTGCTGTCTTTAAAATTTGCTGCGGACAGTTTTTTGGAATAGACAGGTTCATATGGAAATATTGCCTGTTCACAAACATCTTTCATTTCTTCATGAAAAAAAATCTTCATGACTGTTAGAGAAAGGGGCTCTCCTGGCACTAGCTTTATTTATAAGTTTAAATCAAGTCTTAAATCAGTTGCCAGTAATCACAGCCTTCGGAATGGTTTAATTATGCAAAATGAAATTGCACATCTCTCCATCTTGACCCCTCATAACTCAAAAACAGGCGGTGCCAGTTAATGCCCACAACATCCAAGCACAGGCAAGCCGGCACCAGCCGCTCCCTGCCTGGCCCTCACCCCTCTGCGCAAGCACAGTTCTGCAAAATAAACATTTTTGGAGATTAGGGTGCGTGTAATCTTCTGCTAAAAGGCTGTAAAAGTCAGAGAAATTGTCTAAGACTTCTACATGTCCCGCAATGAAAATTCTAATTACTTCAAACTTTTATTCTAGATTTTGAGAAACTTTCAACAGCAGTAGGTCCTTATTCAAAACGTGAGATTTAGAATAGAAGAGAAATAGATTTTCCTGTCTGTCCCATCATTAAAATTGTCCTTTTTTATAATGTATACAATGTTTCCCAAAAGATAAATATATATATATAAAATATGAGAATTTTTTTTGATTTATACTTTAGAAAAAGTAGGTAAAAAAAAACAACAGCAACAAGAAAAAACTTCTCTATTTCTATTAACTATTTCACTCAAAGTTTGGGAAACAAGGTTATGTTAATAATTGGTTATGGTAATAACTAATAAATTAGGTTATCTATAGCCGTTAGTTTTGCTATTTTCTTCTTTTCATCAAAAAGTGGCTAAAACTTAAAATAAAGCCAGGAGGATGGGGACAAAGAGTTTCTCATTTCCCCCCCTTGCTGTGTCCACTTTTTAATTTTATTTTCAACATGCTAATGCAGTCAACATTTTTTCCAGTTGTCACTGTCCTCCTGGTGTAGAGTTTTCTTCTATTAGGGGACTAATTTTTATTCCCCTATCTCTGTGGAAGTGGAGTGAAAAAGCCAATGAGGCATTTTTAAATGGCTTAAACGGGTCATACAACTGCAGCAACGGCCCCACAGTAAGATGTGTCTGCTGAGAGCTTTTCTTACAATTTCTTACTCTTGAATAACTGCCAGAACAACTGGAAACAGAGATCCACCATGTGAGCACTCCCTTATTCGAAGGCCTCTAACAAGCAATCCACAGAGAAGAATATGGAACTTGGCTCACTTGAAATGGCCAGGGAGATGAACGAGCCTAACAAGATGTTTTCTACCTCATCTCTAACAGCTACAATTCTCCATCCCTCATGCCATCAGTCCCTTCGGAGTTTCCATTATATCTTCAGTTGAGCACATGCTTCTTTTTTTTTTTTTTTCCTCTTCTTTTTTTAATTTGAAGTTAACATAATTAATTACTGCACAATAATTTCTGTAACCGCAATGCAGTTTGGATTTGTGGTGGGGAGATTTTTTGCTTCAGGCCTGAAGCAAAGGCTAAAAAGATTAATGGAAACATTACTCCTAACACACTTGATTTTATAGCAAGGACTTTGCTAGCACTTTCACCAAAGTGAAAGGATCAAGACTGGGAAACTACCACAATAGAGTGAATGAGAATATGCATACAAGCAGTTTTGAGAGCTGAATCAAAATAAGAAGGTCTGAATTAGAAATACACTACAGATTTTTCTTGACATTTAATAGTCCAACAATCCACACCAAAAAGCAGAGTTAGTACTTTGAATGGCCTCTGCTTTTTTGAATCCATGTCATTGTAGCCCAAATAATTCCTAATGACTCGGAGGGCACCAAAGAATTTTTCTGAGGACAATTACAGCACCCAGTAGGAAAAGAGGCCATAAACAAAGGGCTCCAAAACAGCTGATGTCTTCTTAGCTTTTGCAGGAGACTGTCCTAGGGAGCAGGGAAATTCATGGGAAGAAGATGCTAGAAAATGGGAAGGATGGATGGAAGAGGATGCTAGAAGGACCAAGGCACACTTATGTTACCTAGTGAAGTCAGAAACTGCACTAAAACCTTTTCTATTCATACTTACCAGACTTCTGGACCAAAAAAATGCCCTGTCAGACTCAAGTGACATTATTTTGGCTTGCAAGGGCAGTATCCCTAACTACTTGTTACAGGCAGCAGTTTGCCATCCATCCATCCTAGGAAGTTCGCCTCTCAAACCCTTGAACTGGGTCCACAGCACAGCAGGACCCTGACTAACTTCCTAGAGCTGAGCTGCAGTTCACCAGCATTTGTGCTGCACTTTAACAACCCCAGTTGATACGGGGATTAAATATGACTTGATGTCTTTATTGGTATCTCTCTTGTCAGGAGACACACGGCAGAGTCCATTTGTTGGCGCACGTTTCAGTTTTCAGAGAAGGAACAGACAAACATGAATTAAGAGCCTTTTTTCCCCCCTCTCGCTCTCATGGAAGAAGGAGAAGGAAGCTTCAGCTGCATCACTGGCTACTGTTTCTACACCAATAGGTTTTATGAACAAGGCAGGACTACAGAAATTATCCCTTTATTAACCCATCAGATTTTTTTTTTTTAACTCTTTAGTTTTCTCCAACTGTTATCCCCAAAACTCCTCCCTTTCCCTCTCACACATCTTCATACCATGTAACAGCACCAATTTATCCATCTGTCACACTCTTTTCATTCACATTCAGCTCTATCAGTTAGGACCTTACCAAACCCGCTTATAACAGTTTCAGTTTGCCAACCAGGATCTTCAAATCTGCACCATTGCAATAGCAGTTCTGCTCATCTTTTTTTGTTTCCCTATTGAGGCAACTCCTAGCTCCCACAGCTCAGAAGCTCATTTCACCACTTAGACTGCATTTCGTCCCCTTGCCCACATCTCAAAGCCTTTTCATCCAAGATTCTCACCATTCAGGACACTTTTTACCTTCAAGTGGATGTGACAAGGCAGCAGCAGAGGCAAGAAAGAGGGCCCAGTGACTGCTGGAGTATATGAAAGGGAGATTTTACCCCAAAACAGTGAGTCATTTACATAGAAAATAGAAATCACACTCAACTGGCTACTTACTCTTATCAAACAAATGATAAGGAGGCATTAAGTGAGGCCTTCTTGACTTTACAGTGACAGTAATTGCTATACAACAATTCAGCAGTACAGAGATGCCGACAAGAGATTTACTAATCCAGTTTGAAGCCACTATTCCCATTTCCATCACCAGTGTTATCAGCTGAAAGTGCCACCATGCACCTTCACCTGGCCCTTCAGAATCTGTCTTAGGCACCCAAAGGGCAGAATACTGTACCTTGGTCTGCTACAGCTTCAATGTTTACTTTCAGTTCATTCGCCATGAAGCCAATAACCGAGAAGATGACAAAGCCTGCAAATATGCTTGTGGCACTGTTGGTGCATGTGACTATCAACGTGTCCCTGGAAAAAAAACAAGACAAACAAATCCTCATCACTTTGTTGTAGTACATGCAAGGAAGGGTTTCATATTTGCCTCAGGACTCCCTCGAGCGAGGGCACACACTCTATGGGAGTGCAGCTGAAGGTACACCATCCCAAACCACATCCTTTTACACATTTAAAGTGCATTCCACACTAATCTGAGCAGACAGGTCTTCACCGTACCTGCAATAACCCACTGTACAGGTCTCCTTCACCCATGTACCATACAGAGGCTTCCATCAGGCCAAGCCGGAGGCTGGGCATTTCCAAAGAAGATAGCAGTGAAGACACCATTTGTAACAGGCCATCCTGCTTTTTGCCTGTGGTGCTCATGGTATGGCATGCAGGCTAACCACTACAGCCCAGTTACAAGGCAAAAATTGCTGTATCTTTCTTATATTTATGCAGCCTTTCATAGTTAAGCTTTCTACGCTCTGTGGCATTCCTTTAGCACCCTCCAGTATAACTGGAATCCTCCTATAAAGGATTCTCTGGTACCATTTTCAGCTGTCATTATTATGGGAACCTCAAGAAACCCCTACGTGAATATCATGCTAAATTGTTTTGGCATGGGTAACTTCAGAAGAAACAAGCTATTGTGATCCTTGCCCATAACTGTTACAGTCTTGGTGGGATTTTTATTTTGTCCTCCAAAAGCCATAAGACTTCCCCTTAAATTGCTAATGCCCGAGGAGCAAACCATTCACTTAGTTTAAAAGATCTTCAGCATTTTGCACCTTCTTACTGTGATTTTCTTGTCAATGACAGAATGAAATACGACCTAGAAACCTGCCAAGAACCTCACAGATTTGTGAGCTTTGGAAATCTCTAATGGAGCATCTTATGACATCCTGATTCTTCAGATCTATAGAAGAAATGACAACGTTCTGTTTGCAATCAGCATGTGTTAATCTTCTTCCAAAATCCAGCTAAATTTTAAATTACATATACATATACACACATATATCCACATATATATGCACACATGCATATATGTACCTGCACATATATACATGCATATACACACACGTCTGCATAATTGGAAAGGAACTCATTAAAAAACTATTATAATTTATTTCATTATGTTTAAAAAGGACACAACAAACAGAATTATATCTGCAATCTTAGAAAGTAAAGAATGTAAACATTGAAAAGGAAAATAATTGTGCTTCATTTAAGTACGGAAGGTGTCTTGTAAGATTAATCAAATCAGAACCAACTAAGCTTTTCTAATTATTTCTGCTTCAGTCTCCCAAATTCACCTCTACTATACTTAAGGAAGGTATTTAGTTTTAGACCTTTAAGATTTTTATGCTTCAATACCATGTATTTCATTCAAACATTCTATTAACATCTCCAAGCCCCATAAACCATTACTAAATTAATGCAGAAAGGTAGCATGATGACTGTCCTTTTTTTTTTTATTCCCGCCCTGATATTCTGAAGCAGATTTTCCTAGGCTAGCTGTTTCCATTCGTCAGCAACCAAGCAAAACAAAGGACAAGCATTTTTAAAAGTAGGAAAAAAAAGACTGCAGGGTAAGAATAACTGAGGGCACAGCACTGCTATCCATTCATCCATATCTCTAGATAATTATATTAAAGGACTTTTGAAAACTAATCGGAAATGTCTGAGTGATTCTCTTGTAAAATCCTGATCCACATTTTCTAACAATATCAAAATCTGTTCTGTCTACAGTGGCAAAAAATGCAAGTACTCAAAACCTCACAGGATACAGAGGTTCAAAACCCAAGGAGAACATTCTCCCAAGTCTTAAATTAAGGAAGTTTTGCAGTCATTTCCGCGGGACAGTCGCTGCATGTGCTGGAGATTGTCTCAAATGGAACTGTTGACATTACAGGAAGCCATAAAGTATCTTCAGCAGGTACCAGGCCCGCTCTAAAGGCAATATATGAATGAAGCAAAGGAAGAGGAGGGAGCATGCAGATTAGCAGAAAAACTTCTGTTTTTTTTCCTGCCTGCAAATGTTCTTTTGCATACTTTTTGAAAAAAAAAAAATCCTATGCCAACAGAACAATGGTTTTCCTTGCAGAAATAACGCATTTGCTGATTTCAAATAAAGTCATTTCAAAAATTACAACCAGAGATAGCTCTGTGCATGCAAAACCAGAACAAGTACAACTGCAAAAGCAATATTTTCCCTTGGAGACACAAGAATCATGCACACAGGAATTGCAGATTACACTCTTGCTTGTCTCACACAATGACAAATTTGAGCTCATTCTGCACATGGGTTGTTCTTCCACAGAGGTTGCCAACTGGCTCCATTTCATTACGCTTTTCACAGCTGTTGACAGCCTCACATAATGCTTTTCAACTTAAAACTGCTGATTCTAAAAATGGATAGCCACGAGCAACAATAATAAGCCCAAGCCTCATCTACAAGATTTGAATGCAGGGAAGAAAAAAGAAAAAAATAGAGGTTCTCTTTTCTATCTTTTTACAGATTTCTGCAAGTTCAAAGATGACTGTGATTTTGGTCAAGGCCACTTTAATCAGATTGATGGATTTCACTCTCACATACCTGTAGCAATTATTATGGAATTTGTTGTAAGAAGAGAGAGTAATTAAGCCTCCCCATGCCGCAGATAAGGAGAAAAAAATCTGTGTGGCAGCATCTTTCCAAACCTTAAAAAAAGAGAGAGGAAATACTATCAGCTTATCAGCTTCAGAGAAGAACTTTAGAAAGATCAATAACACTATCAAGCATATATTACTGTTATAGGGAATTAACACATAAATAGCTCAAAAGAACTATAGAGCAATAAAATACAATTTAAGAGCAAAATCTTGCCCCGAAATATGTAATGCTAACTGATTTCTAACTGATTTAGACTTTAGAGTATTATTATATTTATACAATACAGCCAGTCTAAAAAAAGACAAGATAACTTTTGCCATATACAGAAGCCACAAATATTCAACAAGCTAAGGTGTTTGATACACACCAATTTAATACTTTGAGCACGGCAAATGCAAATCGAAAAAAAAAAAATCTATATCCAGAAAAACTGATGGTTTATCTAACACTGGCGAAAATAATACCTAATATTCTTAATGAAAGCAAGAAACTCGGCATTGTTTGAGGTACACCTTATGAGATTACATTAAAATTTGAGTAAATTTCCTTCCTAAGGTGCACCTCAAGCAACATGGTTTAAGTTATGCCCATTTAGATACCCATGTCCAGTTTCCTCACTTGTCTGCTCCACAGGCAAAATTAGTGTTTTTAGAGGAGAGGGGGGAAAAAAAAAAAGTATTGTTTGTTCTGTAACCTATTCACAGTTCTTCAAAGCCTTAAATGCATTTAGAAACAACATTTCTAAAACTGAGCATTTTTTAAAAAAAAAACTTGGCCTTGTATAATATGAAACTTCCTAGATGTTCCAAGCGTGGGTATTTCTAATTACAAGCTGTCCTGCAAAGTTTGATTTTCAACCAAACAAAATCCATGCTGAAGAAATGGAGATGCATATATATGTGTACACATACCTAGACATTCCTACCCACATTAACTGGTGGAATGACATTACTTAAAGACCACTTTAAAGTACATGAGCCACCAAGCAGCCATAGTTTCATCTGACTGAGCACTACACAGCTGCTAATTCATGTCATATTGCAAAGGAAATTAAAACCAGAAGCTCACCTGTATATTATCAAGCAGATACGCAGGGTTAGATAGGTACTTACATGTTCAAGCAGCCCCATTTAGCTAAAAGGCAATATTCTTCACCTCCTTCGTTGCACAACACGAGATCCCAAAAGCCATTTTAAATGCAAAATAAGTTACTGCGCTGCTTACAAAAGATTTAATACTTGAAGCACTAACAGCTTAAAATACCCAGTATTTGCAAAGATGTTAAGGAAAATGAAGGTCTGCAGATTTCAGCCAGGAAACTCCTTCCAGCTCTAATTCTCAAACTACTGGTGTGATATGACACTGTTACTGCTAGATGATGAAATTTATTGGAGAAGTCAGTTATTTCCTGGAATGTTGCTAAAATTCTCTCCTAAAGGTTAATGGAGCAAAGGTGACAGCTGTGGTTTCAATTCAGCCTCCATCATACTGCCCAGGGACCCCTGAGGACGACATACAGGTGCTCAGGTGAATGAACATGAGATACCCGTGTGGATTCATGACCATACAACCACAAAACCATGCATATTTTCATTTTTTTTTTCCTGGGGTAACTGGAACATTTAATTTTATTTAGAAATAGGCTGAAATCTGCAAAGTTCAAATTCTGGATCACAGTGTTTTCCAGAACTCAGAGCTAGCTGCCATGTAAAAATGGGTGTCATTTCTTATAGCACAGCTAGGATAATCATCACAGCTGGTCTATATAAGTGCTGTTGGCAGGAGTTAGATTAAACTAAATCAAATTCATAACCCATTTATTTTTTATTTGCCCTATCAGAGTTATAAAGCAGTAATAAGCCCACCATAGCATCAATTAGCTTCTCCCACTTTGGTGTGATGAAGTACCAGATTCCAGCTCCAGCACCTGGCAAGGTTACTCCTCTTATGAGCAGGATAATGAGAACCACATAGGGAAATGTAGCTGTAAAGTACACCACCTGAGCAAACCAAAAAGGAAAAAAAATAGTTACCAAAAGCACTTATTTGGATCTGTAAGAAGAGTGAAAAAAAAAAAAGAATGCAAGTGCTACATTCTTGCCTGGAAAAGGCAATAACCCATGATCAGAGGCAGGAGCTAGGGATTAAGACCAGCTGGCCAGCAAGGTTATTTCCTAAAAAACTTGTTAGAGTTGACATTGTTCACAGCTGTTCTTGTGCGTCAACAGACACAGCAAAAAGAAATGAGATTCTAGAGAGATACATAAAGAATAAGCAAAAGAGAAGAAATGGCAGGAATTTAGAGCTAAGTAGCTAGAATAAGATAAAACGGCTAGAAATGAGCAACATCATACTATACTTGTTGAAGTATAGGTTTTTGTTTGTTGGGTTTTTATCTGTATCATTCTTCTTAACTCATTCATTATCTTAACTAAGTCGGTGGAGGTCTCATTAGGCTTCGTTTGTACTTCTTAATGATCACGTAGTTCCATGAAAACAATTACAGGCACAATGCAAAAAGGCTCTGAAAATAACCAGATAGACCTAATAATCATCTTAATGAGGGTATGTGTTTAACATTGATTAGTTAATAAGCTCACACAGAGCCATCTTTGAGGCTGGACACCATGGCAGAGTTATCGTCTGTTAGGCAGGACACTCTACCCCAAGCCTGTAAAGTCTGTTATATCTTAGCCTCAGTCTTACAGCAACCAAAATTGTTTAAGTGACTTTTGCTACTGCTTTCCCAGGTTTCTCCTGGCTGCTTCAAGGGGCATTTCATGGAGTTACTCCGATCAATATTTGTACAGAAAGGATTTCAGTAATGTCTGAAATATTCAGTAGTATTGCAACTGTTTTTCTTACTTTTCCTGATGACTTGATTCCTTTAGCAAGAGAGGCATATACAATCACCCATGCTAGGAAAAGAGACAGCGCCAAGGGCCATCTAATCTCACCAGGATATTCAATTCCTGCTGAAATCTTCAATACAAAATACCTAGAAATAATAATAATAATAAATTAAAAAATAATGATGATAGAAACTGCAGGCAGTTCATTGCAAATTCCTGTGGTAGAGACAGTGCATTGCTTTATATCTCCGAGTGCTTTCTCTAGAAGCTTCCAGTGAAGTGCACCATGTATTATTTTATTTATCTGCATTGCAGTAGTAGATAAAAACGCCAAGCCTGGGCCAGCACCCCAGCTGTGCCAAGCACAAGAACAAAAATAACACATCTCTAGAAATTTAGCTTTTGAGGTTCCTATGCCTAAACAGGCATCCTATCATTAGGTATTCCTAATCTTCCAAATGGCTAAGTACTGTGTCAATCACTGCAGATTTTAAAGGAAAAGTAGCCTGGCATCTCCAAACAAAGCAAGATTTTACTTGAAATATTCTTCACTTCCGCTGACAAATGTCTTGTTTCCTTGGCTGGTGAAGTTAACCATGGTCAAGTTGGGATAGGCGCTCATACAGAAAGTGGAGTTCTTGATCTGTATCTTTGGGTGATCACCAACAATGCAAGAATCTAAGAAGAAAATAAAGCAAAGAGGAAAAATACCTGGTTGCGGGTAAATGATAGTGTACAGCATTGTGCAATGCAGATCCGCTTAAACTGCTGTTCTGCATTAAGGTCCTGCAACTCCTCTCTTGTAAAAGCTGCGAGCAGCTCAGAGCACTAATCCGCGAAATCTCTTTCACATGGTCAAAAAAGTCTGGGAAACCGGGAGCGGGAAACCGGGAGCGGGAAACCGGGGTCCCCCCAGTCCCCTCCCCGAGGGCCTTAGCGAAGCGGGGCGGGAGGGGGGGAGGACGTAGCACTCGTTTTCACTTGCCGATTTGCAGCTTATTATACGCTTTTGACGGGCCATAAAACACGTTTTCGTTCTTTTATTTATTTATTTATTTTTAAAGTCATATTCAGCCTCGGTGAGA
Organism: Tinamus guttatus; assembly: GCF_059628265.1. Taxonomy (NCBI): domain Eukaryota; kingdom Metazoa; phylum Chordata; class Aves; order Tinamiformes; family Tinamidae; genus Tinamus; species Tinamus guttatus. Next base: position 10,360 of record NW_028290401.1, on the reverse strand, counting down.
ACGATGATTAATAAAAACCGACTGATTTCCGTAGATTTTCCGCATTGGCGCAGGGCAGTCAAGGCGGCTCCAGAGGGACAACCCACCCCCCGCCTCCGCCCGGCAAAAAAAAAAAAAAAAACCCGACTCACCTAATAAAAGTTTGTTTTTATCTTTACAATCCGGAGTGTTCCAGGGATTGTTACAGGAAGCCCAAGGTAGCACGGGTACAAAGGATGCAAAAAGATAGAAAAGAGTGTAGCACAGGATAATATTGTAATATATGGCTATCAGAACAGAGATGATGAGCATCGCAATGCCACAGCCTACGGGGAGAGGGAAAAGAAAAGAGAGAAGGGGAGATAAGAACGCAATTAATCGCTGCATAGAGAGCTCTGGACGGAGAGTCACGGCCGCCGCCAAGGAGTGATTTTGTTTGGGGCAGTTACAAAGTGCGTTTCCGAAAGGAAGGGAAGGGGGGAAAAAAGAAAAAAAGAAAAAAGGACGTTAAAGGAAGGGCGAGCGCTGGTCGCAGTGAGGGGCCGCAGCTGCGCGGCCGCGGAGCCCGCAGCGCCGCTCACCTTGCAAGGCGGGGATGGCTTTCCAGACCGACACGGGCCCCTGGCTGGCAAACTGCCCCAGGGAGACTTCCAGGAAGAAGATGGGGATCCCCGCGAGGGCCAACATCATCAAGTAGGGGATGAGGAAGGCACCTTGGGGCGGGAGGGCGAGAGGAGAGAGAACGACCTGAGTTACGGCGCTGCGCGGATCGGTCCCCCGTATCTAAAACACCCCCTTTGTAGTTTCGTATTTCGATAAGAAAAGACAACCTGCTTGTTTTTTTTTGTTGTTTGTTTGTTTTTTGGGTTTTTTTTTTGTTGTTTGTTTGTTTTTAGTTTGATTTGTTTCCTTTTAAAAGACCGGTCCTTTTGTAAATCACTAGCTCTCTGGCGCGGTACTTGCGCAACTGTTACTTAAAATGCCCGCAGCGTCTCCCTGCCGCAGGAGGCGCAAGGAGGTCTCACCCACCCGTGTCACAAGTTTAACGAGAGCCGATGTTGAGAGGCTCTTTGCAAATAAATTCCTTTTTTTTTTCTCTCTCTCCTTTTCTTTTCTTTCCGCCTGTAACCTATTAATGCCCCATCTCCTCTCACAACTTTTTTCCTCCTTTATTCCGCTGAGCAGAATCCGCTCTGTTTCAAATGATATTTTTTCCCAGTCTATCATGACGAGGTTAGGAAGAAATTCCCCCCATTGCTCAAAGTAACACACGTCTCGGATCAAAAGTCTTTCGGCTTCCCTCCCTCTCTTCCCTCCCGCTGCCCCCGTTCCCCCACTTGCGCTTCAGACCCGACTGCGTTTAAACCGGCTGGTGGGAGAAAGAGCTGGGTTTCATCCCCGAAGCTCTTCGAGCTCCTCCCTCTCCAGCCCATAGATGTTTTTAGGAAAAGCACTATCTGCCAATTCTCTCTTTCCGCAACTTCCCTGTGCTATTTGACCATTGTTATTTAACAGAAATCCCAGCGAGGGTTTAGCTGGAGGCGCCTGGAATCTCCCTCTCCACCTCCCTGTGCTCGGCCCCTTGCGGTACCACAGGAAGAGAGACAGGAAAAAGCTGGCATACCTCCCCCATTCTTAAAGGCCAGGTACGGGAATCTCCAGACATTGCCCAGCCCCACCGCATAACCCACCATGGAGAGGATGAAATCCAGCTTGCTGGACCAGTTCCCTCGGGCTTTATTTTCATCCCCTGCATCGTCTTCCTAAAGCGGGGAGAGGGGAGAAAAGAAAGGTCGCAAAACGGCCGCGGTTGCAAAACCGTGCGGGGGCGGCAGGCAGGAGCTTCTGCACCGGGGACCCGCCTGGGGCTCCCCTCCGCGCCCCCCGCCTCGGCTGGGGACCCCAGGGCAGCGCTCGCAGCGGGGTGAGGGGCAATGGCTCGGGGATTTCGCCTTGCGTTTGGTTACAGGCTCCGAGGCATCCAAGCGCCAGGGCTTGATGCGCACCGAGCCCAGCGAGCCCCAGCTACGAGGGCGAGAGCGGAGCAACGAGCCGGCAACTCCTGAGCGGCTTTTATACTGATACTACACTATTAGCAAGCGCCCCCCTTAGCTATGATCCTCTCCTCTTCTCCCCTCCGCCCTCCCCATCGAACCACCCCAGCATCGACCTGCTCTGGGGTCGCTCAGGAATTACTACTTTTTTTCGAGTTTCAGCCACAAACGGGTGCTGCATGGCAAGGATCTCTCGCTTGCACGAGATGGAGGACTGGGGATTAGAAAGTATAAGGAGCCAACTTACCCCCTCGACTCTGCCAGGGAGAACAGAAGTGTTGCCATCTGCGCCCAGCACCACAGTGCTCTGGCTCAAGGTCGCCCAGGCGCCTTTGGCGTCGTTTTGCTCCAGCGTGTTCTTGCTAAGGTTCAGAGTAGCGTCCCCGCCTGTGCTTTGCAAAGCGGGAATTTTGCAGTGAGGGATAATAGCCTGCCCGGCGGCTCCTGCCCCCGGGGCGAGCTGGTACGGAAAGGTCTCTAGAGATTCCCTGCGGAGGGGGGAGTTGGCTTGCACCGGGGTGCTGCTGAGCTTGCAGATCCCGACTTTGGTCCTCTCCAAATCGTTTGCTTTGGTTTCTTCAGAAGCGGGAGTTTTGTTGTCGCTAGAGAGCGAGCAGGGCGGCCTGGGCAGCGTCGCGGCCAGGGCTTGCGGTGCGACGCTCTGCGGCTCATTTTCGGGGTTGATTCTTACGACTCCCGCACCTTCGTTTGGTCCAGGAGCGACTGTTTCGGGGCTGTTGACAATCTGCTTGTTCATATCCCTTTGACCGGCGTAATCCTAAAATAACAACGTCACATATTTTTTAGAAAAGAAAAATAAATAAATATGTTAGGACCGCATAGATTTTACGAATTTATTTTCCTGTGCGCAAAACGCCTGCACTAGGAAATGGGGATAGAAAAGTGTTGGCTAATTTCGAGGTGCCCTGGCTCAGCCCCCTTGCCTCCTCTTTCAGCATTAATTTTCTGGGGCAGAAAACAGTAAGGAAGAGTGGCTTCAACGCCGTAATTCGAGTTTTAGATAAATGTTCCTATGGCACTGCGCCGCCAGACCTCGTTAGATTTCACATCACGGCTGCAGGATGCTCCCTTCCCTATCGCCAGTGTAGAAAGAATCTTTAATTTTACGCCCCATTTCCTTTCTGTCATTCAGCAATGCACATTGGCGCTTTTTTTTTTTTCCCTCCTTCCATATAGGCGATAGACAGACAAGCTGCCCTGTAGGCAGTCGAAGATGCCTTAAAAAAAAAAAAGAAAAAAAAAAGGAAAAGAAAAAAAGAATCACGAAATAGTGCCAGTGAGCATTTCTGAGCTAGTTGTTATCTGCTAAAACCTGACACTGAGAAGAGGAAAACACCGCAGCGCCACGGCTGAATTACAGTAATTAATAGCTGCCTTACTATCTCCTATCTCATATTTTCGACCCCCAAAACTCTAAATCTTAAATTTTGTAAACGTTCCCTTTTAGGTTAAATAAGTTACTGAAGACTCGTCCCTTATTTTTTTCATAAATTTTAAGTTATCTTTTTTCCAAACCTGTCCGGGATGAGGCTACACAAACTGCCCTTCGCTGCTGCTGCTGCAGGTTTTCTCCTCAGCCTCCGCAGCCGCAGTCCCGGGGGTAGGAGCCGCTCACACGGGCTCGGTAGCCACTTGTGCCACCTCCCGGCCACCTCCGCACCCGCGCTGGGCAGCGGCTCCGCGCTCAGCACCGCGGGCAGCTCCCCCCGGCGCCGCTTCCCCCAGAGCGCACCAAAACGTACCCCAAAAATAAGTTTTTTTTTTTTTTTAAATCAAACAAGGACTCCCCCTCCACACACATTCCCCGACAGCTTTTCTAAGTCTCCAAGAAAGGAAAGCGAGCACTTACCATGCCTTAAATAGCAACAGATTGGGTGGGTAGAGGTAAAAACAGCAGTAGAGGCAGTTGGCAGACTGGATTTTGCTCACTCCAGAGCTAAGCTTTCTATACTTCCTTGGGAAAGACTGGGTTTGCGTCAGTGCATAGCAAGGTGCCCTTCGTTTGACATTTTCGTGATAATAAGAGTTTGATAAATCATTACCCCTGGATTCAGATTTTAAAGGGACATCCAGAAGCCAGAGCGCTGCCGAGCTGTCAGTCGCGCGGGAGCGGGATTGCGTGGTCAGGGTGACTCATATGGGGGCTGACTACTAAACCAAGCCCGCCAGAGCACGGCACAACTTTCTCCCTGGTAAGCAGGGCGGGGGACATGTGGGAAACACGTCCTCCTGCACCCAAGGCAAGAGAGCTGGGGGGAGAAACCATCCATTTCTACCTCTCTACCTCACCCCTTCCTTATTACGCTGTGCGATTAAGCTCCCTGTAGCGTCACCTCTGCATTTCTGCAGCGCACAGTGGATACTTAATATATAAAAACAAATAAATACATGCATAAAGTATTTCGCTATGCGAGGATAGTACACAAAAACATTTTAATTATGACTGACACCAGTTGTACCATCACACTCCAAGCTAACATCTTCATTTTAAGGTGGTTTGCGATGGAGAACCCCAATCGTAAGTAAACCGAAGTGATGCACAAAATAAATCAAATTTCTCCTTCGTCAAGGTTATCCAAAGAACCACTAAGAGCGAGCAAAGATGAAGGCAGATGTTCTTCTTCTCTGAGAAGCGGGGAGGAAATGCTCATTAAAAGTCAGGCGTTAATTTGACTGGACTCATTCTTGCAATGAAACCACCCACCCGTAACGATCTTTCAGAAGCGCTCTTTGCCAGGAGGAACTTTCCCGCAGATTTCTGGGGCACAGGGTAACTTTGTTCGCATTTAAGAAAGAAAAGACCCATGGGCAAATCTGCATGCTCCCTAATTCACCTTCCCGTTGTCTCAGCGTCAAAGCGCTGCTGTCCTTCCACGCACACACTACTAGCGTCAGCTTCTCCTCGTATAGTATATATGCGTATATAAATATATATATACATATATATAATGATATTTTAACATAAACAATATGAAGTGAGAGTCTGTTGGGAAAGTCCGAAATGTTTAACTCCCCAATACCAAACACATTCCTTACTACGTCTTTGAGCTTAGGGGTTGTCAAAGCGTGTTTCAATGGACAGAACACATAATAATAATAATAATAAATCCAATCACCTAGATACTCCTACGCAGCCCCCCGGTGCCTGCTGCCCTCGCGAGGTGACCGAGGGGCTTCGCTCCGCGGCGGGGAGCGCGTCCCGGCCGCGCCAGGCTGCGGCGCGGCGCGTAGCTGCAGAGCGCGCCCGGCGCCCGCTCCTCGCCTTACACCTGGCCACTGCGGAGAGAAGCATCGAAAGCACCTGCGAGGAAGAGGGGAAAAAAAAAAAAAAGTCTTCTAAAGCAAAGCAGAACACAGAAAATCTTTTTGTCCTTGTTGGTTTGGGGGTTTGTTTTTGTTTCTCCGAAAAGATCACTGGCTCTCATGACTGTAAAACGTCTTTGCCTTACAGCAGAGGTTCAGGGCGTTTTTACAACACAGCTAACGCTATTTTTTTCCGTTGTTGTTTCAGTCGTATTCAGGCAAACATGTGTGCCTACCTTCTCTTTCTAGATAAATAATTATATTGCGTATAATATATATATATATGTATTTTTACATACGCGCACTTCCATATACGGATCGCTGTGGGTTTCTCTTTTCAAATACCCTCTTCTTGCCGTGTTTTTCGATACGTCAGCCCTTTAACTATCAGGAATAGGGCGAGACGTGTAGAGAGATATTTATCGGGGCAGGTGTGGGGTAATCGCCGGTGTTTTGCGAGGGTTCTTTGTTAGCCATACCCTAGCCCAGGGCAACCCGCTTACAGCCAGCGGATGCAGCAGGGTCCTTAGCAGTTAACGCTGCCTTTCAGCCTGCGTCTCTAAAGGCACGCAGCAAATTAAAAGTGACGAGGCAGGAATTCGATAAGTATTTTGGTCAGAAAGACCCTTAAAGCCTCATCTGGATTGTCAGGGATTACATTATTATGAAAACTGGCTAAATTCATCCCTCACATTCCTGTCCAAGCAACGGTCTTTCCGATCAGCACGGAAACGTGAAATCAAGGTTTCACCTTTCGAAAAGAGGAATTTATCTCCTTTACTTGCACAAGACCCCAGAATGCCAGTCTTCGCCGCAGCCCGATCGCGCTGGGGGGTACGTGGAGAGGCTCCAGCCCAGGGCACGGGGGAGAACCCACAAAGAAACACAGAAACTCGGGTTTCAAGTGTTCTCCCCTTTACTAATATACCGATATACTATCGAGACCCTAAAGCCAACCTTCCTCCAAACCGACTCTTTGTTACACACGGGGTCTCAGGCGGTACCACCTGCCCTTGATACCAGCGGCAATAAGCTACGCTCCGTTACTCTTTTTCTTTTTTCGTTCTTTTTGTCTTTTCTGAGGTGTTGTTCCTTTCAAAAACGAAGCCCGCAAAGGTGGGTCTCCCGGTCAGCGGTGAGCTCGTGTTAACGCGGCTTTTTCTGAGCTTCTGCTGGGTTTCTCCCAGCCCTTTCCAGGGGTCTATGGCACCGCGAGCTTCTGCAGCGCCCCGAGGTGCTCGAGCAAAGAGGACGAGGCTGCCGCTGCCCCCGCACCCGCCCCGCTCCCTCCCGCGCAGCGGCGGGACCCTTCGCCCTGCCCGGTACCCATGGACGGACGGAGGGACCCGCGGCTCCTTTTCCCGCTCCGAGGAGCCGCCGCAGCCCCGCGGAGCGGATAACGAGCGAGCCCCGGCTTAATTACTTTGTCAAGGATGAAAAATAGCGATTGATTTCCCCCCTCCTCCTTCCCCGTCCTCTCTCCTTCGCAAAGGTGCCCACGCGGGGGAAAGGAGGGGCTGCCCGCCCGCAGTAACACGCACTTTCCCCGATTACGTCTAACCCGCTCCTCCTGCGAAAAAAGCCAGGACAAGCCGAGTCAGCCCCCGAGCCAGCAGCGAAAGCGCTCTAAAAAAAGCGCAGAGCTCGGCGGCACCCCCGCCGCAGCGCCCGCCCTCGGCTCCCTCCCTGCCGCGGGGTGACGTGGAACTCCTGGTTTAAACCTGCCTCCCTTCTCCTTCCTTCCTCTGCAAAGTTGGGCTAAAACAGATGCGGGCACAAAACTTGCGCCGCCTCCCCAGGAGTCCCAGCCGCAGCTTTTAGCAGCTTTCACTGCCCCCGCAAACGCGCTGCTCTCGAGTCACCGCTTGTCTTATCGCAAACGCTCCGTTAGCATTGCGAGTTTTCTTTTTAAGAGTAAAGAGGTCAGGAAGATGCATTTAAATACTGCACATGAAAGACATTGATTAATCTTTATGCGCGCTTTGCAGATAAGACCCGCAAATGTGCTTTGCACTCGACTTTTAGACTTAGCGGGGCTATTGAGGGGGGTGAATTTAAACGAGTCCTTAGCGAGTGTGAGAAAATCTTTCCTGCTCTCATCTCTGACCTGATCGATGCGAGTGCACAGATGTGCTCGGGCATAGGAATTCTCCCGCTATAGAAATAATCCCAGTATATACGTATAAAAACCTACCCCATCTAGGGCTTTGAGATCTTGCTGAGAAGCTTGGGGCAACACAGAAATACTGATTATTTGTACGCACTATATATATATATATCTTATAGTTTTAACCGATATAACCGTTTGACTACAACGAAGCTCAATGCAAAGGTATGAAAAACATTGCAGTCATCCAGCTGCAACATAACAAAACCAACCAAAAGCAGATACTGAAAAGCCAGTTCTTGCAAAGTAACATCTCACTTCATATATATATGTGTGTGTGTATATATACATATATATATATATGTATTTGCTCCTTTCATTCTAGCCGTGCATATGAATATTTATAGCCTTCAGTTACCTGAACAGAATGTTCCCACGCAGAGTATGGACTCTTTATATAACCAAAGAGCCACCTGATCAGGCAGTGATATTTTGCCTCTCAGTCAATTATATCCAGATAATGGAGAGCGCAAAAATCTTTAAAGTGATAATTACCTGTATATTTTCCTCCCGTGAAATGCCTCTGGCTGTTTATTGGCTCCACTGCACATTTTCTGATGCGCTTGTCTCCCCCTCTGCTTTAATCTGGATGACCCCCTGGATGGCCTTGGATTTGGCGATTATTGTCAAAATCAGGCACGCTAACTGCAAAAATAAGAGTCAGCTCCCAGGGAGATTTAACTTCTTCAGTGGAGGCCACTGCAATAATGCAAATGAAGGAAAAGGGGGATCAGGTGGGGAAAATCCCAGAAGCATCTGGAGGAAATTTCTGCCCCACTGGCCAGGCATTTATGCTCCTAACAGCTATTTAACCCATACATACACGTTTCTTCATTTGGCCAGACATTTCCCTTAACCACAGGGCATAATCTTAATATAGGGCATAATTAACACAGGTTTGACTTTCCACTTTGCCATGGGAAAAAAAGGCCCCAAAAAAGCAGATAAAAAACCCTTTTGTTTTTAAGTTTAATAAAAAAATTAATTAGGTATCCAGAACTCTAGGTATATTCCCATTTATATATTCATGTACAATCAAGTCAGGAATAGTTTTTCTAGTGCAACAGTAAGCTCTAGATCTAGTTACCATGTGGATGTGTCACACTTAGGCCTGAACTCCTGTTCAGAAATGTGGAGAGGAAATATCTGCCCCTGAAAAGGAGAAGAAAAAAAAAAGAGAGATTTTCTGCTCAGCTATCATGGGAGGATGCCAAATATCCCAGAGAGATTGCAGCCCATTCCAGCAGTCTCCCAGTTCAGTTTAACGCTTCATGACTGCTATAACTTATGCCTGTTGACTCAGAAATAAAGAATGAAAAACAGTGGCATGAATATTCGTCAGGATTGTTGTGGGAATGCTCCCATAGCAGCAATATTTACTACATGGTCCCCCTTTAAAACAAGCAGACTCCAACTGCGCTAACGTGAGTAGTTCACTGTCTCACTAGGCACATCATGGTAGTCATTTGGACCCTTTAACTTCTGTCTGGAAAAAGAAAATAACCCTAATCCTCCTCCACCTACATTTTCTCTGTTCCCCCATAGCAGATAGTGGGTTTGCTTAAACCAGTTTATGCTTCCTGTTCTGGGAGGACCCAGGCAACTACAGGCCAGTCAGCCTCACCTCCGTCCCCGGAAAAGTGATGGAACGGCTCATACTGGCTGTTGTCTCCAGGCACATGGAGGACAAGAAGGTGCTCAAGAGTAGTCAGCATGGATTCACCAAGGGAAAATCTTGCCTGACTAACCTGATAGCCTTCTATGATGAAATGACCGGCTGGATAGACGAGGGGAGAGCGGTGGATGTCGTCTATCTCGACTTCACCAAGGCTTTTGACACCGTCCCTCACAACATCCTCCTGGGCAAGCTCCGGAAGTGTGGGATAGATGAGTGGACAGTGAGATGGATTAGGAACTGGCTGGATGGCAGGGCCCAGAGAGTGGTGATCAGCGGTGCAGAGTCTAGTTGGAGGCCTGTGGCTAGTGGGGTCCCCCAGGGGTCAGTCCTTGGTCCAGTCCTGTTCAATTTATTCATCAATGACCTGGATGAAGGCACAGAGTGCTCCCTCAGCAAGTTTGCTGATGATTACGAACTGGGAGAAGTAGCCGATACCCCAGAGGGCTGTGCTGCCATCCAGAGGGACCTGGACAGACTGGACAACTGGGCGGTGAAAAACCTCATGCAATTCAACAAGGCCAAGTGCAAGGTCCTGCACCTGGGGAGGAATAACCCCAGACACCAGTACAGGCTGGGGACCGAGCTTGTGGAGAGCAGCTCTGCGGAGAAAGACCTGGGTGTCATGGTGGACGACAAGTTGACCATGAGGCAGCAGTGTGCCCTCGTGGCCAAGAAGGCCAATGGGATCCTGGGCTGCATTAAGAAGAGCATCTCTAGCAGGTCGAGGGAGGTGATCCTGCCCCTCTACTCAGCCCTGGTGAGGCCGCATCTGGAGTACTGTGTCCAGTTCTGGGCTCCACAGTACAAGAGGGATGTGGAGCTGCTGGAGAGAGTCCAGCGCAGGGCTACAAGGATGATCAGGGGCCTGGAACATCTGCCCTATGAGGAGAGGCTGAGGGAGCTGGGCCTGTTCAGCCTGGAGAAGAGAAGGCTGAGAGGGGATCTAATCAGTGTATATAAATACCTCAAGGGAGGGAGTGCAGAGGATGGGGATGGTCTCTTTTCAGTGGTGGCCACTGATAGGACTAGAGGAAATGGCCGGAAACTGAAACATCAAAAATTCCATAGGAACTTAAGGAAAAATTTCTTAACAGTGAGGGTGACAGAGCACTGGAACAGGCTGCCCAGAGAGGTTGTGGAGTCTCCTTCTCTGGAGAT
>NW_028290400.1:0-16413 GCF_059628265.1 Tinamus guttatus | reverse complement strand
ACGAGTCTTGGCACAGCAAAACACTTCCTTTGGCATGCCCTTTGCAGCCTCACTCCAAACGGGGCTCTCCGCTTCATCCATCCCCTGACTCCATACTAGCACCAACGGGCTGCTAAAGCGTTTCGCAGAAAACACCAAGGAACCTGTTTCTCACTCCAAGCACAAAGCGTGCGCAGCACGAGTCTTGGCACAGCAAAACACTTCCTTTGGCATGCCCTTTGCAGCCTCACTCCAAACGGGGCTCTCCGCTTCATCCATCCCCTGACTCCATACTAGCACCAACGGGCTGCTAAAGCGTTTCGCAGAAAACACCAAGGAACCTGTTTCTCACTCCAAGCACAAAGCGTGCGCAGCACGAGTCTTGGCACAGCAAAACACTTCCTTTGGCATGCCCTTTGCAGCCTCACTCCAAACGGGGCTCTCCGCTTCATCCATCCCCTGACTCCATACTAGCACCAACGGGCTGCTAAAGCGTTTCGCAGAAAACACCAAGGAACCTGTTTCTCACTCCAAGCACAAAGCGTGCGCAGCACGAGTCTTGGCACAGCAAAACACTTCCTTTGGCATGCCCTTTGCAGCCTCACTCCAAACGGGGCTCTCCGCTTCATCCATCCCCTGACTCCATACTAGCACCAACGGGCTGCTAAAGCGTTTCGCAGAAAACACCAAGGAACCTGTTTCTCACTCCAAGCACAAAGCGTGCGCAGCACGAGTCTTGGCACAGCAAAACACTTCCTTTGGCATGCCCTTTGCAGCCTCACTCCAAACGGGGCTCTCCGCTTCATCCATCCCCTGACTCCATACTAGCACCAACGGGCTGCTAAAGCGTTTCGCAGAAAACACCAAGGAACCTGTTTTCTCACTCCAAGCACAAAGCGTGCGCAGCACGAGTCTTGGCACAGCAAAACACTTCTCTTGGCATGCCCTTTGCAGCCTCACTCCAAACGGGGCTCTCCGCTTCATCCATCCCCTGACTCCATACTAGCACCAACGGGCTGCTAAAGCGTTTCGCAGGAAAACACCAAGGAACCTGTTTCTCACTCCAAACACAAAGCGTGCGCAGCACGAGTCTTGGCACAGCAAAACACTTCCTTTGGCATGCCCTTTGCAGCCTCACTCCAAACGGGGCTCTCCGCTTCATCCATCCCCTGACTCCATACTAGCACCAACGGGCTGCTAAAGCGTTTCGCAGAAAACACCAAGGAACCTGTTTCTCACTCCAAGCACAAAGCGTGCGCAGCACGAGTCTTGGCACAGCAAAACACTTCCTTTGGCATGCCCTTTGCAGCCTCACTCCAAACGGGGCTCTCCGCTTCATCCATCCCCTGACTCCATACTAGCACCAACGGGCTGCTAAAGCGTTTCGCAGAAAACACCAAGGAACCTGTTTCTCACTCCAACCACAAAGCGTGCGCAGCACGAGTCTTGGCACAGCAAAACACTTCCTTTGGCATGCCCTTTGCAGCCTCACTCCAAACGGGGCTCTCCGCTTCATCCATCCCCTGACTCCATACTAGCACCAACGGGCTGCTAAAGCGTTTCGCAGAAAACACCAAGGAACCTGTTTCTCACTCCAACCACAAAGCGTGCGCAGCACGAGTCTTGGCACAGCAAAACACTTCTCTTGGCATGCCCTTTGCAGCCTCACTCCAAACGGGGCTCTCCGCTTCATCCATCCCCTGACTCCATACTAGCACCAAAGGGCTGCTAAAGCGTTTCACAGAAAACACCAAGGAACCTGTTTCTCACTCCAAGCACAAAGCGTGCGCAGCACGAGTCTTGGCACAGCAAAACACTTCTCTTGGCATGCCCTTTGCAGCCTCACTCCAAACGGGGCTCTCCGCTTCATCCATCCCCTGACTCCATACTAGCACCAACGGGCTGCTAAAGCGTTTCGCAGAAAACACCAAGGAACCTGTTTCTCACTCCAACCACAAAGCGTGCGCAGCACGAGTCTTGGCACAGCAAAAACACTTCCTTTGGCATGCCCTTTGCAGCCTCACTCCAAACGGGGCTCTCCGCTTCATCCATCCCCTGACTCCATACTAGCACCAACGGGCTGCTAAAGCGTTTCGCAGAAAACACCAAGGAACCTGTTTCTCACTCCAAGCACAAAGCGTGCGCAGCACGAGTCTTGGCACAGCAAAACACTTCTCTTGGCATGCCCTTTGCAGCCTCACTCCAAACGGGGCTCTCCGCTTCATCCATCCCCTGACTCCATACTAGCACCAAAGGGCTGCTAAAGCGTTTCACAGAAAACACCAAGGAACCTGTTTCTCACTCCAAGCACAAAGCGTGCGCAGCACGAGTCTTGGCACAGCAAAACACTTCTCTTGGCATGCCCTTTGCAGCCTCACTCCAAACGGGGCTCTCCGCTTCATCCATCCCCTGACTCCATACTAGCACCAACAGGCTGCTAAAGCGTTTCGCAGGAAGCACCAAGGAACCTGTTTCTCACTCCAAACACAAAGCGTGCGCAGCATGAGTCTTGGCACAGCAAAACACTTCCTTTGGCATGCCCTTTGCAGCCTCACTCCAAACGGGGCTCTCCGCTTCATCCATCCCCTGACTCCATACTAGCACCAACGGGCTGCTAAAGCGTTTCGCAGAAAACACCAAGGAACCTGTTTCTCACTCCAAGCACAAAGCGTGCGCAGCACGAGTCTTGGCACAGCAAAACACTTCCTTTGGCATGCCCTTTGCAGCCTCACTCCAAACGGGGCTCTCCGCTTCATCCATCCCCTGACTCCATACTAGCACCAACGGGCTGCTAAAGCGTTTCGCAGAAAACACCAAGGAACCTGTTTCTCACTCCAACCACAAAGCGTGCGCAGCACGAGTCTTGGCACAGCAAAACACTTCCTTTGGCATGCCCTTTGCAGCCTCACTCCAAACGGGGCTCTCCGCTTCACCCATCCCCTGACTCCATACTAGCACCAACGGGCTGCTAAAGCGTTTCGCAGAAAACACCAAGGAACCTGTTTCTCACTCCAAGCACAAAGCGTGCGCAGCACGAGTCTTGGCACAGCAAAACACTTCCTTTGGCATGCCCTTTGCAGCCTCACTCCAAACGGGGCTCTCCGCTTCATCCATCCCCTGACTCCATACTAGCACCAACGGGCTGGTAAAGCGTTTCGCAGAAAACACCAAAGAACCTGTTTCTCACTCCAAGCACAAAGCGTGCGCAGCACGAGTCTTGGCACAGCAAAACACTTCTCTTGGCATGCCCTTTGCAGCCTCACTCCAAACGGGGCTCTCCGCTTCATCCATCCCCTAACTCCATACTAGCACCAACGGGCTGCTAAAGCGTTTCGCAGAAAACACCAAGGAACCTGTTTCTCACTCCAAGCACAAAGCGTGCGCAGCACGAGTCTTGGCACAGCAAAACACTTCCTTTGGCATGCCCTTTGCAGCCTCACTCCAAACGGGGCTCTCCGCTTCATCCATCCCCTGACTCCATACTAGCACCAACGGGCTGCTAAAGCGTTTCGCAGAAAACACCAAGGAACCTGTTTCTCACTCCAAGCACAAAGCGTGCGCAGCACGAGTCTTGGCACAGCAAAACACTTCTCTTGGCATGCCCTTTGCAGCCTCACTCCAAACGGGGCTCTCCGCTTCATCCATCCCCTGACTCCATACTAGCACCAACGGGCTGCTAAAGCGTTTCGCAGAAAACACCAAGGAACCTGTTTCTCACTCCAAGCCACAAAGCGTGCGCAGCACGAGTCTTGGCACAGCAAAAACACTTCCTTTGGCATGCCCTTTGCAGCCTCACTCCAAACGGGGCTCTCCGCTTCACCCATCCCCTGACTCCATACTAGCACCAACGGGCTGCTAAAGCGTTTCGCAGAAAACACCAAGGAACCTGTTTCTCACTCCAAGCACAAAGCGTGCGCAGCACGAGTCTTGGCACAGCAAAACACTTCCTTTGGCATGCCCTTTGCAGCCTCACTCCAAACGGGGCTCTCCGCTTCATCCATCCCCTGACTCCATACTAGCACCAACGGGCTGCTAAAGCGTTTCGCAGAAAGCACCAAGGAACCTGTTTCTCACTCCAAGCACAAAGCGTGCGCAGCACGAGTCTTGGCACAGCAAAACACTTCCTTTGGCATGCCCTTTGCAGCTTCACTCCAAACGGGGCTCTCCGCTTCATCCATCCCCTGACTCCATACTAGCACCAACGGGCTGCTAAAGCGTTTCGCAGAAAACACCAAGGAACCTGTTTCTCACTCCAAGCACAAAGCGTGCGCAGCACGAGTCTTGGCACAGCAAAACACTTCCTTTGGCATGCCCTTTGCAGCCTCACTCCAAACGGGGCTCTCCGCTTCATCCATCCCCTGACTCCATACTAGCACCAACGGGCTGCTAAAGCGTTTCGCAGAAAACCAAGGAACCTGTTTCTCACTCCAAGCACAACGCGTGCGCAGCACGAGTCTTGGCACAGCAAAACACTTCCTTTGGCATGCCCTTTGCAGCCTCACTCCAAACGGGGCTCTCCGCTTCATCCATCCCCTGACTCCATACTAGCACCAACGGGCTGCTAAAGCGTTTCGCAGAAAACACCAAGGAACCTGTTTCTCACTCCAAGCACAAAGCGTGCGCAGCACGAGTCTTGGCACAGCAAAACACTTCCTTTGGCATGCCCTTTGCAGCCTCACTCCAAACGGGGCTCTCCGCTTCACCCATCCCCTGACTCCATACTAGCACCAACGGGCTGCTAAAACGTTTCGCAGAAAACACCAAGGAACCTGTTTCTCACTCCAAGCACAAAGCGTGCGCAGCACGAGTCTTGGCACAGCAAAACACTTCCTTTGGCATGCCCTTTGCAGCCTCACTCCAAACGGGGCTCTCCGCTTCATCCATCCCCTGACTCCATACTAGCACCAACGGGCTGCTAAAGCGTTTCGCAGAAAACACCAAGGAACCTGTTTCTCACTCCAACCACAAAGCGTGCGCAGCACGAGTCTTGGCACAGCAAAACACTTCCTTTGGCATGCCCTTTGCAGCCTCACTCCAAACGGGGCTCTCCGCTTCACCCATCCCCTGACTCCATACTAGCACCAACGGGCTGCTAAAGCGTTTCGCAGGAAGCACCAAGGAACCTGTTTCTCACTCCAAACACAAAGCGTGCGCAGCACGAGTCTTGGCACAGCAAAACACTTCCTTTGGCATGCCCTTTGCAGCCTCACTCCAAACGGGGCTCTCCGCTTCATCCATCCCCTGACTCCATACTAGCACCAACGGGCTGCTAAAGCGTTTCGCAGAAAACACCAAGGAACCTGTTTCTCACTCCAAGCACAAAGCGTGCGCAGCACGAGTCTTGGCACAGCAAAACACTTCCTTTGGCATGGCCTTTGCAGCCTCACTCCAAACGGGGCTCTCCGCTTCATCCATCCCCTGACTCCATACTAGCACCAACGGGCTGCTAAAGCGTTTCGCAGAAAACACCAAGGAACCTGTTTCTCACTCCAAGCACAAAGCGTGCGCAGCACGAGTCTTGGCACAGCAAAACACTTCCTTTGGCATGCCCTTTGCAGCCTCACTCCAAACGGGGCTCTCCGCTTCATCCATCCCCTGACTCCATACTAGCACCAACGGGCTGCTAAAGCGTTTCGCAGAAAACACCAAGGAACCTGTTTCTCACTCCAAGCACAAAGCGTGCGCAGCACGAGTCTTGGCACAGCAAAACACTTCTCTTGGCATGCCCTTTGCAGCCTCACTCCAAACGGGGCTCTCCGCTTCATCCATCCCCTGACTCCATACTAGCACCAACGGGCTGCTAAAGCGTTTCGCAGAAAACACCAAGGAACCTGTTTCTCACTCCAAGCACAAAGCGTGCGCAGCACGAGTCTTGGCACAGCAAAACACTTCTCTTGGCATGCCCTTTGCAGCCTCACTCCAAACGGGGCTCTCCGCTTCATCCATCCCCTGACTCCATACTAGCACCAACGGGCTGCTAAAGCGTTTCGCAGAAAACACCAAGGAACCTGTTTCTCACTCCAACCACAAAGCGTGCGCAGCACGAGTCTTGGCACAGCAAAACACTTCTCTTGGCATGCCCTTTGCAGCCTCACTCCAAACGGGGCTCTCCGCTTCATCCATCCCCTGACTCCATACTAGCACCAACGGGCTGCTAAAGCGTTTCGCAGAAAACACCAAGGAACCTGTTTCTCACTCCAACCACAAAGCGTGCGCAGCACGAGTCTTGGCACAGCAAAACACTTCCTTTGGCATGCCCTTTGCAGCCTCACTCCAAACGGGGCTCTCCGCTTCATCCATCCCCTGACTCCATACTAGCAGCAACGGGCTGCTAAAGCGTTTCGCAGAAAACACCAAGGAACCTGTTTCTCACTCCAAGCACAAAGCGTGCGCAGCACGAGTCTTGGCACAGCAAAACACTTCCTTTGGCATGCCCTTTGCAGCCTTCACTCCAAACGGGGCTCTCCGCTTCATCCATCCCCTGACTCCATACTAGCACCAACAGGCTGCTAAAGCGTTTCGCAGGAAGCACCAAGGAACCTGTTTCTCACTCCAACCACAAAGCGTGCGCAGCACGAGTCTTGGCACAGCAAAACACTTCTCTTGGCATGCCCTTTGCAGCCTCACTCCAAACGGGGCTCTCCGCTTCATCCATCCCCTGACTCCATACTAGCACCAACAGGCTGCTAAAGCGTTTCGCAGGAAGCACCAAGGAACCTGTTTCTCACTCCAAACACAAAGCGTGCGCAGCACGAGTCTTGGCACAGCAAAACACTTCCTTTGGCATGCCCTTTGCAGCCTCACTCCAAACGGGGCTCTCCGCTTCATCCATCCCCTGACTCCATACTAGCACCAACGGGCTGCTAAAGCGTTTCGCAGAAAACACCAAGGAACCTGTTTCTCACTCCAAGCACAAAGCGTGCGCAGCACGAGTCTTGGCACAGCAAAACACTTCCTTTGGCATGCCCTTTGCAGCCTCGCTCCAAACGGGGCTCTCCGCTTCATCCATCCCCTGACTCCATACTAGCACCAACGGGCTGCTAAAGCGTTTCGCAGAAAACACCAAGGAACCTGTTTCTCACTCCAAGCACAAAGCGTGCGCAGCACGAGTCTTGGCACAGCAAAACACTTCCTTTGGCATGCCCTTTGCAGCCTCACTCCAAACGGGGCTCTCCGCTTCATCCATCCCCTGACTCCATACTAGCACCAACGGGCTGCTAAAGCGTTTCGCAGAAAACACCAAGGAACCTGTTTCTCACTCCAAGCACAAAGCGTGCGCAGCACGAGTCTTGGCACAGCAAAACACTTCCTTTGGCATGCCCTTTGCAGCCTCACTCCAAACGGGGCTCTCCGCTTCATCCATCCCCTGACTCCATACTAGCACCAACGGGCTGCTAAAGCGTTTCGCAGAAAACACCAAGGAACCTGTTTCTCACTCCAAGCACAAAGCGTCACAAAGCGTGCGCAGCACGAGTCCTTGGCACAGCAAAAACACTTCCTTTGGCATGCCCTTTGCAGCCTCACTCCAAACGGGGGCTCTCCGCTTCATCCATCCCCTGACTCCATACTAGCACCAACGGGCCTGCTAAAAGCGTTTCGCAGAAAAACACCAAGGAACCTGTTTCTCACTCCAAGCACAAAGCGTGCGCAGCACGAGTCTTGGCACAGCAAAAACACTTCCTTTGGCATGCCCTTTGCAGCCTCACTCCAAACGGGGCTCTCCGCTTCATCCATCCCCTGACTCCATACTAGCACCAACGGGCCTGCTAAAGCGTTTCGCAGAAAAACACCAAGGAACCTGTTTTCTCACTCCAACCACAAAGCGTGCGCAGCACGAGTCTTGGCACAGCAAAAACACTTCCTTTGGCATGCCCTTTGCAGCCTCACTCCAAACGGGGCTCTCCGCTTCATCCATCCCCTGACTCCATACTAGCACCAACGGGCTGCTAAAGCGTTTCGCAGAAAACACCAAGGAAACCTGTTTTCTCACTCCAACCACAAAGCGTGCGCAGCACGAGTCTTGGCACAGCAAAACACTTCTCTTGGCATGCCCTTTGCAGCCTCACTCCAAACGGGGGCTCTCCGCTTCATCCATCCCCTGACTCCATACTAGCACCAACAGGCTGCTAAAGCGTTTCGCAGGAAGCACCAAGGAACCTGTTTCTCACTCCAAAACACAAAGCGTGCGCAGCACGAGTCTTGGCAACAGCAAAAACACTTCCTTTGGCATGCCCTTTGCAGCCTCACTCCAAACGGGGGCTCTCCGCTTCATCCATCCCCTGACTCCATACTAGCACCAACGGGCTGCTAAAGCGTTTCGCAGAAAACACCAAGGAAACCTGTTTTCTCACTCCAAGCACAAAAGCGTGCGCAGCACGAGTCTTGGCACAGCAAAACACTTCCTTTGGCATGCCCCTTTGCAGCCTCACTCCAAACGGGGCCTCTCCGCTTCATCCATCCCCTGACTCCATACTAGCACCAACGGGCTGCTAAAGCGTTTCGCAGAAAACACCAAGGAACCTGTTTTCTCACTCCAAGCACAAAGCATGCGCAGCACGAGTCTT
Organism: Tinamus guttatus; assembly: GCF_059628265.1. Taxonomy (NCBI): domain Eukaryota; kingdom Metazoa; phylum Chordata; class Aves; order Tinamiformes; family Tinamidae; genus Tinamus; species Tinamus guttatus. The sequence continues at coordinate 7,870 of NW_028290400.1, read as the reverse complement.
GGCACAGCAAAAAACACTTCTCTTGGCATGCCCTTTGCAGCCTCACTCCAAACGGGGCTCTCCGCTTCATCCATCCCCTGACTCCATACTAGCACCAACGGGCTGCTAAAGCGTTTCGCAGAAAACACCAAGGAACCTGTTTCTCACTCCAAGCACAAAAACGTGCGCAGCACGAGTCTTGGCACAGCAAAAACACTTCCTTTGGCATGCCCTTTGCAGCCTCACTCCAAACGGGGCTCTCCGCTTCATCCATCCCCTGACTCCATACTAGCACCAACGGGCTGCTAAAGCGTTTCGCAGAAAACACCAAGGAACCTGTTTTCTCACTCCAAGCACAAAGCGTGCGCAGCACGAGTCTTGGCACAGCAAAACACTTCCTTTGGCATGCCCTTTGCAGCCTCACTCCAAAACGGGGCTCTCCGCTTCATCCATCCCCTGACTCCATACTAGCACCAACGGGCTGCTAAAGCGTTTTCGCAGAAAGCACCAAGGAACCTGTTTTCTCACTCCAAGCACAAAGCGTGCGCAGCACGAGTCTTGGCACAGCAAAAACACTTCCTTTGGCATGCCCTTTGCAGCCTCACTCCAAACGGGGGCTCTCCGCTTCATCCATCCCCTGACTCCATACTAGCACCAACGGGCTGCTAAAAGCGTTTCGCAGAAAAAACCAAGGAACCTGTTTTCTCACTCCAAGCACAAAGCGTGCGCAGCACGAGTCTTGGCACAGCAAAAACACTTCCTTTGGCATGCCCTTTGCAGCCTCACTCCAAACGGGGCTCTCCGCTTCACCCATCCCCTGACTCCATACTAGCACCAACGGGCTGCTAAAGCGTTTCGCAGAAAAACACCAAGGAACCTGTTTTCTCACTCCAAGCACAAAGCGTGCGCAGCACGAGTCTTGGCACAGCAAAAACACTTCTCTTGGCATGCCCTTTGCAGCCTCACTCCAAACGGGGCTCTCCGCTTCATCCATCCCCTGACTCCATAGTAGCACCAACGGGCTGCTAAAGCGTTTCGCAGAAAAACACCAAGGAACCTGTTTTCTCACTCCAAGCACAAAAGCGTGCGCAGCACGAGTCTTGGCACAGCAAAACACTTCCTTTGGCATGCCCCTTTGCAGCCTCACTCCAAACGGGGCTCTCCGCTTCCATCCATCCCCTGACTCCATAGTAGCACCAACGGGCCTGCTAAAGCGTTTCGCAGAAAAACACCAAGGAACCTGTTTTCTCACTCCCAAGCACAAAGCGTGCGCAGCACGAGTCTTGGCACAGCAAAAACACTTCCTTTGGCATGCCCTTTGCAGCCTCACTCCAAACGGGGCTCTCCGCTTCATCCATCCCCTGACTCCATACTAGCACCAACGGGCTGCTAAAGCGTTTCGCAGAAAAAACACCAAGGAAACCTGTTTTCTCACTCCAACCACAAAAGCGTGCGCAGCACGAGTCTTGGCACAGCAAAAACACTTCCTTTGGCATGCCCCTTTGCAGCCTCACTCCAAAACGGGGCTCTCCGCTTCATCCATCCCCTGACTCCATACTAGCACCAACGGGCTGCTAAAGCGTTTCGCAGAAAACACCAAGGAAACCTGTTTCTCACTCCAACCACAAAAGCGTGCGCAGCACGAGTCTTGGCACAGCAAAACACTTCTCTTGGCATGCCCTTTGCAGCCTCACTCCAAACGGGGCTCTCCGCTTCATCCATCCCCCTGACTCCATACTAGCACCAACAGGCTGCTAAAGCGTTTCGCAGGAAGCACCAAGGAACCTGTTTTCTCACTCCAAACACAAAGCGTGCGCAGCACGAGTCCTTGGCACAGCAAAAACACTTCCCTTTGGCATGCCCTTTGCAGCCTCACTCCAAACGGGGCTCTCCGCTTCATCCATCCCCTGACTCCCATACTAGCACCAACGGGCTGCTAAAGCGTTTCGCAGAAAAACACCAAGGAACCTGTTTCTCACTCCAAGCACAAAGCGTGCGCAGCACGAGTCTTGGCACAGCAAAAAACACTTTCCTTTGGCATGCCCTTTGCAGCCTCACTCCAAACGGGGCTCTCCGCTTCATCCATCCCCTGACTCCATACTAGCACCAACGGGCTGCTAAAGCGTTTCGCAGAAAAACACCAAGGAACCTGTTTCTCACTCCAAGCACAAAAGCGTGCGCAGCACGAGTCTTGGCACAGCAAAAACACTTCTCTTGGCATGCCCCTTTGCAGCCTCACTCCAAACGGGGCTCTCCGCTTCATCCATCCCCTGACTCCATACTAGCACCAACGGGCTGCTAAAGCGTTTCGCAGAAAAACACCAAGGAACCTGTTTTCTCACTCCAACCACAAAGCCGTGCACAGCACGAGTCTTGGCACAGCAAAAACACTTCTCTTGGCATGCCCCTTTGCAGCCTCACTCCAAACGGGGCTCCTCCGCTTCATCCATCCCCCTGACTCCATACTAGCACCAACGGGCTGCTAAAGCGTTTCGCAGAAAACACCAAGGAACCTGTTTCTCACTCCAACCACAAAGCGTGCGCAGCACGAGTCTTGGCACAGCAAAACACTTCCTTTGGCATGCCCTTTGCAGCCTCACTCCAAACGGGGCTCTCCGCTTCATCCATCCCCTGACTCCATACTAGCACCAACGGGCTGCTAAAGCGTTTCGCAGAAAACACCAAGGAACCTGTTTCTCACTCCAAGCACAAAGCGTGCGCAGCACGAGTCTTGGCACAGCAAAACACTTCCTTTGGCATGCCCTTTGCAGCCTCACTCCAAACGGGGCTCTCCGCTTCATCCATCCCCTGACTCCATACTAGCACCAACGGGCTGCTAAAGCGTTTCGCAGAAAACACCAAGGAACCTGTTTCTCACTCCAACCACAAAGCGTGCACAGCACGAGTCTTGGCACAGCAAAACACTTCTCTTGGCATGCCCTTTGCAGCCTCACTCCAAACGGGGCTCTCCGCTTCATCCATCCCCTGACTCCATACTAGCACCAACGGGCTGCTAAAGCGTTTCGCAGAAAACACCAAGGAACCTGTTTCTCACTCCAAGCACAAAGCGTGCGCAGCACGAGTCTTGGCACAGCAAAACACTTCCTTTGGCATGCCCTTTGCAGCCTCACTCCAAACGGGGCTCTCCGCTTCATCCATCCCCTGACTCCATACTAGCACCAACGGGCTGCTAAAGCGTTTCGCAGAAAACACCAAGGAACCTGTTTCTCACTCCAAGCACAAAGCGTGCGCAGCACGAGTCTTGGCACAGCAAAACACTTCCTTTGGCATGCCCTTTGCAGCCTCACTCCAAACGGGGCTCTCCGCTTCATCCATCCCCTGACTCCATAGTAGCACCAACGGGCTGCTAAAGCGTTTCGCAGAAAACACCAAGGAACCTGTTTCTCACTCCAAGCACAAAGCGTGCGCAGCACGAGTCTTGGCACAGCAAAACACTTCCTTTGGCATGCCCTTTGCAGCCTCACTCCAAACGGGGCTCTCCGCTTCATCCATCCCCTGACTCCATACTAGCACCAACGGGCTGCTAAAGCGTTTCGCAGAAAACACCAAGGAACCTGTTTCTCACTCCAACCACAAAGCGTGCGCAGCACGAGTCTTGGCACAGCAAAACACTTCCTTTGGCATGCCCTTTGCAGCCTCACTCCAAACGGGGCTCTCCGCTTCATCCATCCCCTGACTCCATACTAGCACCAACGGGCTGCTAAAGCGTTTCGCAGAAAACACCAAGGAACCTGTTTCTCACTCCAACCACAAAGCGTGCGCAGCACGAGTCTTGGCACAGCAAAACACTTCTCTTGGCATGCCCTTTGCAGCCTCACTCCAAACGGGGCTCTCCGCTTCATCCATCCCCTGACTCCATACTAGCACCAACAGGCTGCTAAAGCGTTTCGCAGGAAGCACCAAGGAACCTGTTTCTCACTCCAAACACAAAGCGTGCGCAGCACGAGTCTTGGCACAGCAAAACACTTCCTTTGGCATGCCCTTTGCAGCCTCACTCCAAACGGGGCTCTCCGCTTCATCCATCCCCTGACTCCATACTAGCACCAACGGGCTGCTAAAGCGTTTCGCAGAAAACACCAAGGAACCTGTTTCTCACTCCAAGCACAAAGCGTGCGCAGCACGAGTCTTGGCACAGCAAAACACTTCCTTTGGCATGCCCTTTGCAGCCTCACTCCAAACGGGGCTCTCCGCTTCATCCATCCCCTGACTCCATACTAGCACCAACGGGCTGCTAAAGCGTTTCGCAGAAAACACCAAGGAACCTGTTTCTCACTCCAAGCACAAAGCATGCGCAGCACGAGTCTTGGCACAGCAAAACACTTCTCTTGGCATGCCCTTTGCAGCCTCACTCCAAACGGGGCTCTCCGCTTCATCCATCCCCTGACTCCATACTAGCACCAACGGGCTGCTAAAGCGTTTCGCAGAAAACACCAAGGAACCTGTTTCTCACTCCAAGCACAAAGCGTGCGCAGCACGAGTCTTGGCACAGCAAAACACTTCCTTTGGCATGCCCTTTGCAGCCTCACTCCAAACGGGGCTCTCCGCTTCATCCATCCCCTGACTCCATACTAGCACCAACGGGCTGCTAAAGCGTTTCGCAGAAAACACCAAGGAACCTGTTTCTCACTCCAAGCACAAAGCGTGCGCAGCACGAGTCTTGGCACAGCAAAACACTTCCTTTGGCATGCCCTTTGCAGCCTCACTCCAAACGGGGCTCTCCGCTTCATCCATCCCCTGACTCCATACTAGCACCAACGGGCTGCTAAAGCGTTTCGCAGAAAGCACCAAGGAACCTGTTTCTCACTCCAAGCACAAAGCGTGCGCAGCACGAGTCGTGGCACAGCAAAACACTTCCTTTGGCATGCCCTTTGCAGCTTCACTCCAAACGGGGCTCTCCGCTTCATCCATCCCCTGACTCCATACTAGCACCAACGGGCTGCTAAAGCGTTTCGCAGAAAACACCAAGGAACCTGTTTCTCACTCCAAGCACAAAGCGTGCGCAGCACGAGTCTTGGCACAGCAAAACACTTCCTTTGGCATGCCCTTTGCAGCCTCACTCCAAACGGGGCTCTCCGCTTCACCCATCCCCTGACTCCATACTAGCACCAACGGGCTGCTAAAACGTTTCGCAGAAAACACCAAGGAACCTGTTTCTCACTCCAAGCACAAAGCGTGCGCAGCACGAGTCTTGGCACAGCAAAACACTTCCTTTGGCATGCCCTTTGCAGCCTCACTCCAAACGGGGCTCTCCGCTTCATCCATCCCCTGACTCCATACTAGCACCAACGGGCTGCTAAAGCGTTTCGCAGAAAACACCAAGGAACCTGTTTCTCACTCCAAGCACAAAGCGTGCGCAGCACGAGTCTTGGCACAGCAAAACACTTCCTTTGGCATGCCCTTTGCAGCCTCACTCCAAACGGGGCTCTCCGCTTCATCCATCCCCTGACTCCATACTAGCACCAACGGGCTGCTAAAGCGTTTCGCAGAAAACACCAAGGAACCTGTTTCTCACTCCAAGCACAAAGCGTGCGCAGCACGAGTCTTGGCACAGCAAAACACTTCCTTTGGCATGCCCTTTGCAGCCTCACTCCAAACGGGGCTCTCCGCTTCATCCATCCCCTGACTCCATACTAGCACCAACGGCCTGCTAAAGCGTTTCGCAGAAAGCACCAAGGAACCTGTTTCTCACTCCAACCACAAAGCGTGCGCAGCACGAGTCTTGGCACAGCAAAACACTTCCTTTGGCATGCCCTTTGCAGCCTCACTCCAAACGGGGCTCTCCGCTTCATCCATCCCCTGACTCCATACTAGCACCAACGGCCTGCTAAAGCGTTTCGCAGAAAACACCAAGGAACCTGTTTCTCACTCCAAGCACAAAGCGTGCGCAGCACGAGTCTTGGCACAGCAAAACACTTCCTTTGGCATGCCCTTTGCAGCCTCACTCCAAACGGGGCTCTCCGCTTCATCCATCCCCTGACTCCATACTAGCACCAACGGCCTGCTAAAGCGTTTCGCAGAAAGCACCAAGGAACCTGTTTCTGACTCCAAGCACAAAGCGTGCGCAGCACGAGTCTTGGCACAGCAAAACACTTCCTTTGGCATGCCCTTTGCAGCCTCACTCCAAACGGGGCTCTCCGCTTCATCCATCCCCTGACTCCATACTAGCACCAACGGGCTGCTAAAGCGTTTCGCAGAAAACACCAAGGAACCTGTTTCTCACTCCAAGCACAAAGCGTGCGCAGCACGAGTCTTGGCACAGCAAAACACTTCCTTTGGCATGCCCTTTGCAGCCTCACTCCAAACGGGGCTCTCCGCTTCATCCATCCCCTGACTCCATACTAGCACCAACGGGCTGCTAAAGCGTTTCGCAGAAAACACCAAGGAACCTGTTTCTCACTCCAAGCACAAAGCGTGCGCAGCACGAGTCTTGGCACAGCAAAACACTTCCTTTGGCATGCCCTTTGCAGCCTCACTCCAAACGGGGCTCTCCGCTTCATCCATCCCCTGACTCCATACTAGCACCAACGGGCTGCTAAAGCGTTTCGCAGAAAACACCAAGGAACCTGTTTCTCACTCCAAGCACAAAGCGTGCGCAGCACGAGTCTTGGCACAGCAAAACACTTCCTTTGGCATGCCCTTTGCAGCCTCACTCCAAACGGGGCTCTCCGCTTCATCCATCCCCTGACTCCATACTAGCACCAACGGGCTGCTAAAGCGTTTCGCAGAAAACACCAAGGAACCTGTTTCTCACTCCAAGCACAAAGCGTGCGCAGCACGAGTCTTGGCACAGCAAAACACTTCCTTTGGCATGCCCTTTGCAGCCTCACTCCAAACGGGGCTCTCCGCTTCACCCATCCCCTGACTCCATACTAGCACCAACGGGCTGCTGAAAGCGTTTCGCAGAAAACACCAAGGAACCTGTTTCTCACTCCAACCACAAAGCGTGCGCAGCACGAGTCTTGGCACAGCAAAACACTTCCTTTGGCATGCCCTTTGCAGCCTCACTCCAAACGGGGCTCTCCGCTTCATCCATCCCCTAACTCCATACTAGCACCAACGGGCTGCTAAAGCGTTTCGCAGAAAACACCAAGGAACCTGTTTCTCACTCCAAGCACAAAGCGTGCGCAGCACGAGTCTTGGCACAGCAAAACACTTCCTTTGGCATGCCCTTTGCAGCCTCACTCCAAACGGGGCTCTCCGCTTCACCCATCCCCTGACTCCATACTAGCACCAACGGGCTGCTAAAGCGTTTCGCAGAAAACACCAAGGAACCTGTTTCTCACTCCAAGCACAAAGCGTGCGCAGCACGAGTCTTGGCACAGCAAAACACTTCCTTTGGCATGCCCTTTGCAGCCTCACTCCAAACGGGGCTCTCCGCTTCATCCATCCCCTGACTCCATACTAGCACCAACGGGCTGCTAAAGCGTTTCGCAGAAAACACCAAGGAACCTGTTTCTCACTCCAAGCACAAAGCGTGCGCAGCACGAGTCTTGGCACAGCAAAACACTTCCTTTGGCATGCCCTTTGCAGCCTCACTCCAAACGGGGCTCTCCGCTTCATCCATCCCCTGACTCCATACTAGCACCAACGGGCTGCTAAAGCGTTTCGCAGAAAACACCAAGGAACCTGTTTCTCACTCCAAGCACAAAGCGTGCGCAGCACGAGTCTTGGCACAGCAAAACACTTCCTTTGGCATGCCCTTTGCAGCCTCACTCCAAACGGGGCTCTCCGCTTCATCCATCCCCTGACTCCATACTAGCACCAACGGGCTGCTAAAGCGTTTCGCAGAAAACACCAAGGAACCTGTTTCTCACTCCAAGCACAAAGCGTGCGCAGCACGAGTCTTGGCACAGCAAAACACTTCCTTTGG
>NW_028290399.1:0-24847 GCF_059628265.1 Tinamus guttatus | reverse complement strand
GGGCCCCCTAGATTTCCCCTAGGACCCCCAGAGCTCCCCTAGGACCCCCAAGAGCTCCCCTAGGAACCCCTATAACCCCCATAGGGCCCCCTCGAACTCCCGTAGGACCCCATAGAGCCCCCATAGGAACCCCTAGAGCTCCTATAGCCCCCCTAAAGCTTCTATAGGATCCCCTATAGTCCCCATAGGATGCCCTAGAGCTCCCATAGGGCCCTCTAGAGGCCCCACAGGACACCGAGAGCTCCCCTAGGACCCCCTATAACCACCATAGGACCCCGTATAGGCCCCATAGAACCTCCTAGAGCTCCTATAGGACTCCCTATTGTCCCCATAGGATGCCCTATAACCCCCATAGGGCCCCGTGGAGCTCCCCTAGGACCCCCTATAGCTTAGCTAGGACCCTCTATAGCTCTCCTAGGACCCCCTATAGCCCCCATAGGGCCCCCTAGAGGTCCCCTAGGACCCCCTATAGCCCCCATGGGACCCCCTATAGCCCCCATAGGACCACCTAGAGCTCCCCTATGACCTCCTATAGCCCCCATAGGACCACCTAGAGCTCCCTTAGGACCCCATATAGGTCCCATAGGACCCCCTAGAGCTCCTATAGACGCCCTAAACCTCCTATATGACCCTCTATAGTCCCCATAGGGCGCCCTATAGTCCCCATAGGACCCCCTATAGTCCCCATAGGTCCCCCTAGGGCTCCCATAGGACCTCCTATAATCCCATAGGACCCCCTAGAGCTCCCCTAGGACTCCCTATAACGCTCATAGGGCCCCCTAGAGCTCCCATAAGGTCTCCTATAGCACCCACAGGACCCTCAGAGCTCCCATAGGACCCCCTAGAGCTATAGCCCCCCTAGGGCCCCCTAGAGCTCCATGGGATGCCGTAGAGCTCCCCCAGGACACTCTATAACCCCCATAGGACCGCCTAGAGCTCCCATACGACCCCCTAGAGCCCCCACTGGACCCCCTAGAGCTCCCATAGCCCCCCTAGACCTCCTATAGGACCCTCTATAGTGCCCATAGAATGCCCTAGAGCTCCCATAGGGCGCCCTATAACCATCATAGGACCCCCTATTGCCCCCATAGGGCCCCCTAGAGCTCCCATAGGACCCCCTGGAGCCCCCATAGGACCCCCTAGAGCTCCTATAGGACCCCCTATAGTCCCCATAGGATGCCCTATAGCCCCCATAGGGCCCCCTAGAGCTCCCCTAGGACCCCCAGAGCTCCCCTAGGACCCCCTATAGCTCCCCTAGGGCTCCCTAGAGCTCCCCTAGGACCATCTAGAGCCCCCATAGGATCCCCTAGAGCTCCCCTAGGACCCCCCAGAGCTCCCGTAGGGCCCCCTATAACCACCATAGGATGCCCTATAGCCCCCATAGGGCCCCCTAGAGTTCCCCTAGGACCCCCTAGAGCTCCCCTAGGACCCCCAAAAGCCCCCATAGGACCCCCTAGAACTCCCATAGGACCCCCTATAACCCCCATAGGGCCACCTAGAGCTCCCATAGGGCCCCCTATAGCCCCCACTGGACCCCCAGAGCTCCCATAGAACCCCCTAATGTCCCCATAGGACCCCCTAGAGCTCTACGGGACGCCGTAGACCTCCCCTAGGACCCCCTATAACCCCCATAGGGCCCCCTAGAACTCCCATAGGACCCCCTAGAGCCCCCATAGGAACCCCTAGAGCTCCTATAGCCCCCACTAGAGCTCCTACAGGATCCCCTATAGTCCCCATAGGATGCCCTAGAGCTCCCATAGGGCCACCTATAACTACCATAGGACCCCTAAGAGCCCCCATAGGGCCCCCTAGAGGTCCCACAGGACCACCAGAGCTCCCCTAGGACCCCCTATAACCACCATAGGATGCCCTATAGCCCCCATAGGGCCCCCTGGAGCTCCCCTAGGACCGCCAGAGCTCCCCTATAGCCCCCATAGGGCCCCCTAGAAGTCCCCTAGGACCCCCTAGAGCTCCCCCAGGACTCCCTATACCCCCATAGGACCCCCTAGAACTCCCATAGGACCCCCTAGAAGTCCCATAGGACCCCCTAGACCTCCTATAGCCCCCCTAGACCTCCTATAGGACTCTCTATAGTGCACATAGGATGCCCTAGAGCGCCCATAGGGTCCCCTATAACCACCATAGGACCCCCTATAGCCCGCATAGGACCCCCTAGAGCCCCCACAGGACCCCCAGAGATCCCCTAGGGCCCTCTATAAGCACGATAGGACCCTCTATAGCCCCCATAGGACCCACTAGAGCTCCTATAGACCACCTAGAGCTCCTATAGGAACCCCTATAGACCCCATAGGATGCCCTAGAGCTCCCATAGGGCACACTATAACCACCATAATACCCTCTATAGCCCCCATAGGATCCCCTAGAACTCCCCCAGCGCGCCCTATAACCACCATAGGACCCCCAATAGCCCCCCTAGGACCCCCAGAGCTCCTATAGGACCCCCTAGAGCCCCCTATGGCCCCCTAGACCTCCCTTAGGGCCCCTAGAGCTCCCCTAGGACCCCCTAGAGCCCCCAGAGAGCCTCCTAGAGCTCCCATAGGACCCCCTATGGCCCCCATAGGAACCCCTAGAGCTCCTATAGCCCCCCTAAACCTCCTATATGACCCTCTATAATCCCATTAGGATGCACTAGAGCTCCCATAGGGTCCCCTATAACCAACATAGGACCCCCTATAGCCCCCATAGGAACCCCTAGAGCTCTTATAACTCCCCTAGAGCTCCTATAGGATCCCCTATAGTCCCCATAGGATGCCCTAGAGCTGCCATAGGGCCACCTATAACCACCATAGGACCCACTATAGCCCCCATAGGGCCCCTAGCGCCCCCACAGGACCCCCAGAGCTCCCCTAGGACCCCCTATAGCCACCATAGGACCCCCTAGAGCTCCCCTAGGACCCCCTAGAGCTCCCATAGGGCTCCCTAGAGCTCCCCTAGGACCATCTAGAGCCCCCATAGGATCCCCTAGAGCTCCCCTAGGACCCCCCAGAGCTCCCCTAGAGCCCCCTATAACCACCATAGGATGCCCTATAGCTCCCCTAGGACCCCCTAGAGCTCCCCTAGGACCCCCTAGAGCTCCCCTAGGACCCCCAAAAGCCCCCATAGGACCCCCTAGAACTCCCATAGGACCCCCTATAACCCTCATAGGGCCGCCTAGAGCTCCCATAGGGCCCCCTATAGCCCCCACTGGACCCCCAGAGCTCCCAAAGAACCCCCTAATGTCCCCATAGGACCCCCTAGAGCTCTACGGGACGCCGTAGACCTCCCCTAGGACCCCCTATAACCCCCATAGGGCCCCCTAGAACTCCCATAGGACCCCCTAGAGCCCCCATAGGAACCCCTAGAGCTCCTATAGCCCCACTAGAGCTCCTACAGGATCCCCTATAGTCCCCATAGGATGCCCTAGAGCTCCCATAGGGCCACCTATAACTACCATAGGACCCCTAAGAGCCCCCATAGGGCCCCCTAGAGGTCCCACAGGACCACCAGAGCTCCCCTAGGACCCCCTATAACCACCATAGGATGCCCTATAGCCCCCATAGGGCCCCCTGGAGCTCCCCTAGGACCGCCAGAGCTCCCCTATAGCCCCCATAGGGCCCCCTAGAAGTCCCCTAGGACCCCCTAGAGCTCCCCCAGGACTCCCTATACCCCCATAGGACCCCCTAGAACTCCCATAGGACCCCCTAGAAGTCCCATAGGACCCCCTAGACCTCCTATAGCCCCCCTAGACCTCCTATAGGACTCTCTATAGTGCACATAGGATGCCCTAGAGCGCCCATAGGGTCCCCTATAACCACCATAGGACCCCCTATAGCCCGCATAGGACCCCCTAGAGCCCCCACAGGACCCCCAGAGATCCCCTAGGGCCCCCTATAAGCACGATAGGACCCTCTATAGCCCCCATAGGACCCACTAGAGCTCCTATAGACCACCTAGAGCTCCTATAGGACCCCCTATAGACCCCATAGGATGCCCTAGAGCTCCCATAGGGCACACTATAACCACCATAATACCCTCTATAGCCCCCATAGGATCCCCTAGAACTCCCCCAGCGCGCCCTATAACCACCATAGGACCCCCAATAGCCCCCCTAGGACCCCCAGAGCTCCTATAGGACCCCCTAGAGCCCCCTATGGCCCCCTAGACCTCCCTTAGGGCCCCCTAGAGCTCCCCTAGGACCCCCTAGAGCCCCCAGAGAGCCTCCTAGAGCTCCCATAGGACCCCCTATGGCCCCCATAGGAACCCCTAGAGCTCCTATAGCCCCCCTAAACCTCCTATATGACCCTCTATAATCCCATTAGGATGCACTAGAGCTCCCATAGGGTCCCCTATAACCAACATAGGACCCCCTGTAGCCCCCATAGGAACCCCTAGAGCTCTTATAACTCCCCTAGAGCTCCTATAGGATCCCCTATAGTCCCCATAGGATGCCCTAGAGCTGCCATAGGGCCACCTATAACCACCATAGGACCCACTATAGCCCCCATAGGGCCCCTAGCGCCCCCACAGGACCCCCAGAGCTCCCCTAGGACCCCCTATAGCCACCATAGGACCCCCTAGAGCTCCCCTAGGACCCCCTAGAGCTCCCATAGGGCCCCCTAGAGGTCCCCTAGGGCCTCCTATAACCACCATGGGACCCCATATAGGCCCCATAGGACCCTCTAGAGCTCCTATAGCCCCCCTAGAGCTCCTATAGGACCCCCTATAGTCCCCATAGGATGCCCTATAGCCCCCATAGGGCCCCCTAGAGCTCCCCTAGGACCCCCAGAGCTCCCCTAGGACCCCCTATAGCTCCCATAGGGCTCCTTAGAGCTCCCCTAGGACCATCTAGAGCCCCCATAGGATCCCCTAGAACTCCCCTAGGACCCCCCAGAGCTCCCGTAGGGCCCCCTATAACCACCATAGGATGCCCTATAGCCCCCATAGGGCCCCCTAGAGTTCCCCTAGGACCCCCTAGAGCTCCCCTAGGACCCCCAAAAGCCCCCATAGGACCCCCTAGAACTCCCATAGGACCCCCTATAACCCTCATAGGGCCTCCTAGAGCTCCCATAGGGCCCCCTATAGCCCCCACTGGACCCTCAGAGCTCCCATAGAACCCCCTAATGTCCTCATAGGACCCCCTAGAGCTCTACGGGACGCCGTAGACCTCCCCTAGGACCCCCTATAACCCCCATAGGGCCCCCTAGAACTCCCATAGGACCCCCTAGAGCCCCCATAGGAACCCCTAGAGCTCCTATAGCCCCACTAGAGCTCCTACAGGATCCCCTATAGTCCCCATAGGATGCCCTAGAGCTCCCATAGGGCCACCTATAACTACCATAGGACCCCTAAGAGCCCCCATAGGGCCCCCTAGAGGTCCCACAGGACCACCAGAGCTCCCCTAGGACCCCCTATAACCACCATAGGATGCCCTATAGCCCCCATAGGGCCCCCTGGAGCTCCCCTAGGACCGCCAGAGCTCCCCTATAGCCCCCATAGGGCCCCCTAGAAGTCCCCTAGGACCCCCTAGAGCTCCCCCAGGACCCCCTAGAACTCCCATAGGACCCCCTAGAACTCCCATAGGACCCCCTAGAAGTCCCATAGGACCCCCTAGACCTCCTATAGCCCCCCTAGACCTCCTATAGGACTCTCTATAGTGCACATAGGATGCCCTAGAGCGCCCATAGGGTCCCCTATAACCACCATAGGACCCCCTATAGCCCGCATAGGACCCCCTAGAGCCCCCACAGGACCCCCAGAGATCCCCTAGGGCCCCCTACAACCACCATAGGATGCCCTATAGCCCCCATAGGGCCCCCTAGAGTTCCCCTAGGACCCCCTAGAGCTCCCCTAGGACCCCCAAAAGCCCCCATAGGACCCCCTAGAACTCCCATAGGACCCCCTATAACCCTCATAGGGCCGCCTAGAGCTCCCATAGGGCCCCCTATAGCCCCCACTGGACCCCCAGAGCTCCCATAGAACCCCCTAATGTCCCCATAGGACCCCCTAGAGCTCTACGGGACGCCGTAGACCTCCCCTAGGACCCCCTATAACCCCCATAGGGCCCCCTAGAACTCCCATAGGACCCCCTAGAGCCCCCATAGGAACCCCTAGAGCTCCTATAGCCCCACTAGAGCTCCTACAGGATCCCCTATAGTCCCCATAGGATGCCCTAGAGCTCCCATAGGGCCACCTGTAACTACCATAGGGCCCCCTAGAGGTCCCACAGGACCACCAGAGCTCCCCTAGGACCCCCTATAACCACCATAGGATGCCCTATAGCCCCCATAGGGCCCCCTGGAGCTCCCCTAGGACCGCCAGAGCTCCCCTATAGCCCCCATAGGGCCCCCTAGAAGTCCCCTAGGACCCCCTAGAGCTCCCCCAGGACTCCCTATACCCCCATAGGACCCCCTAGAACTCCCATAGGACCCCCTAGAAGTCCCATAGGACCCCCTAGACCTCCTATAGCCCCCCTAGACCTCCTATAGGACTCTCTATAGTGCACATAGGATGCCCTAGAGCACCCATAGGGTCCCCTATAACCACCATAGGACCCCCTATAGCCCGCATAGGACCCCCTAGAGCCCCCACAGGACCCCCAGAGATCCCCTAGGGCCCCCTATAAGCACGATAGGACCCTCTATAGCCCCCATAGGACCCACTAGAGCTCCTATAGACCACCTAGAGCTCCTATAGGACCCCCTATAGACCCCATAGGATGCCCTAGAGCTCCCATAGGGCACACTATAACCACCATAATACCCTCTATAGCCCCCATAGGATCCCCTAGAACTCCCCCAGCGCGCCCTATAACCACCATAGGACCCCCAATAGCCCCCCTAGGACCCCCAGAGCTCCTATAGGACCCCCTAGAGCCCCCTATGGCCCCCTAGACCTCCCTTAGGGCCCCCTAGAGCTCCCCTAGGACCCCCTAGAGCCCCCAGAGAGCCTCCTAGAGCTCCCATAGGACCCCCTATGGCCCCCATAGGAACCCCTAGAGCTCCTATAGCCCCCCTAAACCTCCTATATGACCCTCTATAATCCCATTAGGATGCACTAGAGCTCCCATAGGGTCCCCTATAACCAACATAGGACCCCCTATAGCCCCCATAGGAACCCCTAGAGCTCTTATAACTCCCCTAGAGCTCCTATAGGATCCCCTATAGTCCCCATAGGATGCCCTAGAGCTGCCATAGGGCCACCTATAACCACCATAGGACCCACTATAGCCCCCATAGGGCCCCTAGCGCCCCCACAGGACCCCCAGAGCTCCCCTAGGACCCCCTATAGCCACCATAGGACCCCCTAGAGCTCCCCTAGGACCCCCTAGAGCTCCCATAGGGCCCCCTAGAGGTCCCCTAGGGCCTCCTATAACCACCATGGGACCCCATATAGGCCCCATAGGACCCTCTAGAGCTCCTATAGCCCCCCTAGAGCTCCTATAGGACCCCCTATAGTCCCCATAGGATGCCCTATAGCCCCCATAGGGCCCCCTAGAGCTCCCCTAGGACCCCCAGAGCTCCCCTAGGACCCCCTATAGCTCCCCTAGGGCTCCCTAGAGCTCCCCTAGGACCATCTAGAGCCCCCATAGGATCCCCTAGAGCTCCCCTAGGACCCCCCAGAGCTCCCGTAGGGCCCCCTATAACCACCATAGGATGCCCTATAGCCCCCATAGGGCCCCCTAGAGTTCCCCTAGGACCCCCTAGAGCTCCCCTAGGACCCCCAAAAGCCCCCATAGGACCCCCTAGAACTCCCATAGGACCCCCTATAACCCTCATAGGGCCGCCTAGAGCTCCCATAGGGCCCCCTATAGCCCCCACTGGACCCTCAGAGCTCCCATAGAACCCCCTAATGTCCTCATAGGACCCCCTAGAGCTCTACGGGACGCCGTAGACCTCCCCTAGGACCCCCTATAACCCCCATAGGGCCCCCTAGAACTCCCATAGGACCCCCTAGAGCCCCCATAGGAACCCCTAGAGCTCCTATAGCCCCACTAGAGCTCCTACAGGATCCCCTATAGTCCCCATAGGATGCCCTAGAGCTCCCATAGGGCCACCTATAACTACCATAGGACCCCTAAGAGCCCCCATAGGGCCCCCTAGAGGTCCCACAGGACCACCAGAGCTCCCCTAGGACCCCCTATAACCACCATAGGATGCCCTATAGCCCCCATAGGGCCCCCTGGAGCTCCCCTAGGACCGCCAGAGCTCCCCTATAGCCCCCATAGGGCCCCCTAGAAGTCCCCTAGGACCCCCTAGAAGTCCCCTAGGACCCCCTAGAGCTCCCCCAGGACCCCCTAGAACTCCCATAGGACCCCCTAGAAGTCCCATAGGACCCCCTAGACCTCCTATAGCCCCCCTAGACCTCCTATAGGACTCTCTATAGTGCACATAGGATGCCCTAGAGCGCCCATAGGGTCCCCTATAACCACCATAGGACCCCCTATAGCCCGCATAGGACCCCCTAGAGCCCCCACAGGACCCCCAGAGATCCCCTAGGGCCCCCTACAACCACCATAGGATGCCCTATAGCCCCCATAGGGCCCCCTAGAGTTCCCCTAGGACCCCCTAGAGCTCCCCTAGGACCCCCAAAAGCCCCCATAGGACCCCCTAGAACTCCCATAGGACCCCCTATAACCCTCATAGGGCCGCCTAGAGCTCCCATAGGGCCCCCTATAGCCCCCACTGGACCCCCAGAGCTCCCATAGAACCCCCTAATGTCCTCATAGGACCCCCTAGAGCTCTACGGGACGCCGTAGACCTCCCCTAGGACCCCCTATAACCCCCATAGGGCCCCCTAGAACTCCCATAGGACCCCCTAGAGCCCCCATAGGAACCCCTAGAGCTCCTATAGCCCCACTAGAGCTCCTACAGGATCCCCTATAGTCCCCATAGGATGCCCTAGAGCTCCCATAGGGCCACCTGTAACTACCATAGGGCCCCCTAGAGGTCCCACAGGACCACCAGAGCTCCCCTAGGACCCCCTATAACCACCATAGGATGCCCTATAGCCCCCATAGGGCCCCCTGGAGCTCCCCTAGGACCGCCAGAGCTCCCCTATAGCCCCCATAGGGCCCCCTAGAAGTCCCCTAGGACCCCCTAGAGCTCCCCCAGGACCCCCTAGAACTCCCATAGGACCCCCTAGAACTCCCATAGGACCCCCTAGAAGTCCCATAGGACCCCCTAGACCTCCTATAGCCCCCCTAGACCTCCTATAGGACTCTCTATAGTGCACATAGGATGCCCTAGAGCGCCCATAGGGTCCCCTATAACCACCATAGGACCCCCTATAGCCCGCATAGGACCCCCTAGAGCCCCCACAGGACCCCCAGAGATCCCCTAGGGCCCCCTACAACCACCATAGGATGCCCTATAGCCCCCATAGGGCCCCCTAGAGTTCCCCTAGGACCCCCTAGAGCTCCCCTAGGACCCCCAAAAGCCCCCATAGGACCCCCTAGAACTCCCATAGGACCCCCTATAACCCTCATAGGGCCGCCTAGAGCTCCCATAGGGCCCCCTATAGCCCCCACTGGACCCCCAGAGCTCCCATAGAACCCCCTAATGTCCCCATAGGACCCCCTAGAGCTCTACGGGACGCCGTAGACCTCCCCTAGGACCCCCTATAACCCCCATAGGGCCCCCTAGAACTCCCATAGGACCCCCTAGAGCCCCCATAGGAACCCCTAGAGCTCCTATAGCCCCACTAGAGCTCCTACAGGATCCCCTATAGTCCCCATAGGATGCCCTAGAGCTCCCATAGGGCCACCTGTAACTACCATAGGGCCCCCTAGAGGTCCCACAGGACCACCAGAGCTCCCCTAGGACCCCCTATAACCACCATAGGATGCCCTATAGCCCCCATAGGGCCCCCTGGAGCTCCCCTAGGACCGCCAGAGCTCCCCTATAGCCCCCATAGGGCCCCCTAGAAGTCCCCTAGGACCCCCTAGAGCTCCCCCAGGACTCCCTATACCCCCATAGGACCCCCTAGAACTCCCATAGGACCCCCTAGAAGTCCCATAGGACCCCCTAGACCTCCTATAGCCCCCCTAGACCTCCTATAGGACTCTCTATAGTGCACATAGGATGCCCTAGAGCGCCCATAGGGTCCCCTATAACCACCATAGGACCCCCTATAGCCCGCATAGGACCCCCTAGAGCCCCCACAGGACCCCCAGAGATCCCCTAGGGCCCCCTATAAGCACGATAGGACCCTCTATAGCCCCCATAGGACCCACTAGAGCTCCTATAGACCACCTAGAGCTCCTATAGGACCCCCTATAGACCCCATAGGATGCCCTAGAGCTCCCATAGGGCACACTATAACCACCATAATACCCTCTATAGCCCCCATAGGATCCCCTAGAACTCCCCCAGCGCGCCCTATAACCACCATAGGACCCCCAATAGCCCCCCTAGGACCCCCAGAGCTCCTATAGGACCCCCTAGAGCCCCCTATGGCCCCCTAGACCTCCCTTAGGGCCCCCTAGAGCTCCCCTAGGACCCCCTAGAGCCCCCAGAGAGCCTCCTAGAGCTCCCATAGGACCCCCTATGGCCCCCATAGGAACCCCTAGAGCTCCTATAGCCCCCCTAAACCTCCTATATGACCCTCTATAATCCCATTAGGATGCACTAGAGCTCCCATAGGGTCCCCTATAACCAACATAGGACCCCCTATAGCCCCCATAGGAACCCCTAGAGCTCTTATAACTCCCCTAGAGCTCCTATAGGATCCCCTATAGTCCCCATAGGATGCCCTAGAGCTGCCATAGGGCCACCTATAACCACCATAGGACCCACTATAGCCCCCATAGGGCCCCTAGCGCCCCCACAGGACCCCCAGAGCTCCCCTAGGACCCCCTATAGCCACCATAGGACCCCCTAGAGCTCCCCTAGGACCCCCTAGAGCTCCCATAGGGCCCCCTAGAGGTCCCCTAGGGCCTCCTATAACCACCATGGCACCCCATATAGGCCCCATAGGACCCTCTAGAGCTCCTATAGCCCCCCTAGAGCTCCTATAGGACCCCCTATAGTCCCCATAGGATGCCCTATAGCCCCCATAGGGCCCCCTAGAGCTCCCCTAGGACCCCCAGAGCTCCCCTAGGACCCCCTATAGCTCCCATAGGGCTCCCTAGAGCTCCCCTAGGACCATCTAGAGCCCCCATAGGATCCCCTAGAGCTCCCCTAGGACCCCCCAGAGCTCCCCTAGGGCCCCCTACAACCACCATAGGATGCCCTATAGCCCCCATAGGGCCCCCTAGAGCTCCCCTAGGACCCCCTAGAGCTCCCCTAGGACCCCCAAAAGCCCCCATAGGACCCCCTAGAACTCCCATAGGACCCCCTATAACCCTCATAGGGCCGCCTAGAGCTCCCATAGGGCCCCCTATAGCCCCCACTGGACCCCCAGAGCTCCCATAGAACCCCCTAATGTCCCCATAGGACCCCCTAGAGTTCTACGGGACGCCGTAGAGCTCCCCTAGGACCCCCTATAACCCCCATAGGGCCCCCTAGAACTCCCATAGGACCCCCTAGAGCCCCCATAGGAACCCCTAGAGCTCCTATAGCCCCCCTAGAGCTCCTACAGGATCCCCTATAGTCCCCATAGGATGCCCTAGAGCTCCCATAGGGCCACCTATAACTACCATAGGACCCCTAAGAGCCCCCATAGGGCCCCCTAGAGGTCCCCTAGGACCCCCCAGAGCTCCCCTAGGGCCCCCTATAACCACTATAGGATGCCCTATAGCCCCCATTGGGCCCCCTAGAGCTCCTATAGGACCCCCTATAGTCCCCATAGGATGCCCTATAGCCCCCATAGGGCCCCCTAGAGCTCCCCTAGGACCCCCTATAGCTCCCATAGGGCTCCCTAGAGCTCCCCTAGGACCATCTAGAGCCCCCATAGGATCCCCTAGAGCTCCCCTAGGACCCCCCAGAGCTCCCCTAGGGCCCCCTATAACCACCATAGGATGCCCTATAGCCCCCATAGGACCCCCTAGAGCTCCCCTAGGACCCCCTAGAGCTCCCCTAGGACCCCCAAAAGCCCCCATAGGACCCCCTAGAACTCCCATAGGACCCCCTATAACCCTCATAGGGCCGCCTAGAGCTCCCATAGGGCCTCCTATAGCCCCCACTGGACCCCCAGAGCTCCCATAGAACCCCCTAATGTCCTCATAGGACCCCCTAGAGCTCTACGGGACGCCGTAGACCTCCCCTAGGACCCCCTAGAGCCCCCATAGGGCCCCCTAGAACTCCCATAGGACCCCCTAGAGCCCCCATAGGAACCCCTAGAGCTCCTATAGCCCCACTAGAGCTCCTACAGGATCCCCTATAGTCCCCATAGGATGCCCTAGAGCTCCCATAGGGCCACCTATAACTACCATAGGACCCCTAAGAGCCCCCATAGGGCCCCCTAGAGGTCCCACAGGACCACCAGAGCTCCCCTAGGACCCCCAATAACCACCATAGGATGCCCTATAGCCCCCATAGGACCCCCTAGAGCTCCCCTAGGACCCCCTAGACCTCCTATAGCCCCCCTAGACCTCCTATAGGACTCTCTATAGTGCACATAGGATGCCCTAGAGCGCCCATAGGGCCCCCTATAAGCACGATAGGACCCTCTATAGCCCCCATAGGACCCACTAGAGCTCCTATAGACCACCTAGAGCTCCTATAGGACCCCCTATAGACCCAATAGGATGCCCTAGAGCTCCCATAGGGCACACTATAACCACCATAATACCCTCTATAGCCCCCATAGGATCCCCTAGAACTCCCCCAGCGCGCCCTATAACCACCATAGGACCCCCAATAGCCCCCCTAGGACCCCCAGAGCTCCTATAGGACCCCCTAGAGCCCCCTATGGCCCCCTAGACCTCCCTTAGGGCCCCCTAGAGCTCCCCTAGGACCCCCTAGAGCCCCCAGAGAGCCTCCTAGAGCTCCCATAGGACCCCCTATGGCCCCCATAGGAACCCCTAGAGCTCCTATAGCCCCCCTAAACCTCCTATATGACCCTCTATAATCCCATTAGGATGCACTAGAGCTCCCATAGGGTCCCCTATAACCAACATAGGACCCCCTATAGCCCCCATAGGAACCCCTAGAGCTCTTATAACTCCCCTAGAGCTCCTATAGGATCCCCTATAGTCCCCATAGGATGCCCTAGAGCTGCCATAGGGCCACCTATAACCCCCATAGGGCCCCTAGCGCCCCCACAAGACCCCCAGAGCTCCCCTAGGACCCCCTATAGCCACCATAGGACCCCCTACAGCCACCATAGGACCCCCTAGAGCTCCCCTAGGACCCCCTAGAGCTCCCATAGGGCCCCCTAGAGGTCCCCTAGGGCCTCCTATAACCACCATGGGACCCCATATAGGCCCCATAGGACCCTCTAGAGCTCCTATAGCCCCCCTAGAGCTCCTATAGGACCCCCTATAGTCCCCATAGGATGCCCTATAGCCCCCATAGGGCCCCCTAGAGCTCCCCTAGGACCCCCAGAGCTCCCCTAGGACCCCCTATAGCTCCCATAGGGCTCCCTAGAGCTCCCCTAGGACCATCTAGAGCCCCCATAGGATCCCCTAGAGCTCCTATAGGACCCCCTAGAGCTTCATGGGACGCCCTAGGGCTCCCCTAGGGCCCCCTATAACCACCATAGGACCCCCTATAGCCCCCATAGAACTCCCTAGAGCTTCCATAGGACCCCCTTGAGCCCCCCTAGGATCCCCTAGAGCTCCCCTAGGACCCCCCAGAGTTCCCCTTGGACCCTCCATAACCCTCATAGGGCCCCCTATAGCCCAGATAGAACCCCCTAGAGCTTCTATAGGATTCTCTATAGTCCCCATAGGGCCCCCTAGAGCTCCCATAGGGCTCCCAAGAGCTCCCCTAGGGCCCCCTATAACCCCTATAGGACCCCCTAGAGCTCCCCTAGGACCCCCTAGAGCCTCCATAGGACCCCCTAAAGCTCCTATAGCCCTCTATAACCTCCTATATGACTCTCTATAGTCCCCATAGAATGCCCTAGAGCTCCCATAGGGTCCCCTATAACCACCATAGGACCCCCTCGAGCCCCCATAGGACACCCTAGAGCTCCCCTAGGACCCCCTATAACCACCATAGGTACTGCAACGGGGAGGGGGATGCTGCGCATGCGCAGAGCGTCGGGAGCGCTCACTGCTGCCATCCCGTGTCCGAAAATAGGTACTGCAATGGGGAGGGGGAGGCTGCGCATGCGCAGAACGTCGGGAGGTCTCACTGCTGCCATCGCGTGTCCGAAAATCGGTACTGCAATAGTGAGGGGGAGGCTGCGCATGCGCAGAACGTCGGGAGGGCTCACTGCTGCCATCCCGTGTCCGAAAATCGGTACGGCCACGGCCGGCGGAGGGTCTTAGTTAGGTCATTGTCTACCAATTAGGAGCCTTTGTATTTGCATCACTGGTTACTAGAATTATCGTCCGAACATCGGTATTGCAACGGCCAGCGGAGGGGCGCGCATGCGCAGAACGTCGGGAGCGCTCACTGCTGCCATCCCGTGTCCGAAAATCGGTACTGCAACGGGGGGGGGAGGCAGCGCATGCGCAGAGCGTCGGGAGGGCTCACTGCTGCCATCGCGTGTCCGATTACCGGTACTGCAATGGGGAGGGGGAGGCGGCGCATGCGCAGACGGGAGGAGGGCAACGCGCCACCATTGGCGGAGCCGTCGCTAGGGGCAACGCGCCGCCATTGGCGGAGCCGTCGCTGGGGGCAACGCGCCCCCATTGGCGGAGCCGTCGCTAGGGGCAACGCGCCCCCATTGGCGGAGCCGTCGCTAGGGGCAACGCGCCACCATTGGACACCTCCGCGCGCAGACGCGGCGGAAGGGGCGGGTCTCCGGAGGCGGAAGGGGAAGGGCGCAGTCGGCGCTGCCGGCTCCCTCTCCCCCTCCCGCTCCCGGGGTTAGTCGTGTTACCCACAGGGGGTCATTGGGGTAACGGGGGGCTGGTGTCGCCCACAGGGGGACATTGGGATCCTGCCTCTTCCAGTGTGAATGTGTCGCTGGGGGCAACGCGCCGCCATTGGCGGAGCCGTCACTCCGGGCAACGCGCCGCCATTGGCGGAGCCGTCGCTCGGGGCAACGCGCCGCCATTGGCGGAGCCGTCACTCCGGGCAACGCGCCGCCATTGGCGGAGCCGTCGCTCGGGGCAACGCGCCGCCATTGGCGGAGCCGTCACTCCGGGCAACGCGCCGCCATTGGCGGAGCCGTCGCTAGGGGCAACGCGCCCCCATTGGCGGAGCCGTCGCTGGGGGCAACGCGCCGCCATTGGCGGAGCCGTTACTCCGGGCAACGCGGCGCCATTGGCGGAGCCGTCACTCCGGGCAACGCGCCGCCATTGGCGGAGCCGTCGCTCGGGGCAACGCGCCGCCATTCGCGGAGCCGTCACTCCGGGCAACGCGCCACCATTGGCGGAGCCGTCGCTGGGGGCAACGCGCCGCCATTGGCGGAGCCGTCGCTGGGGGCAACGCGCCGCCATTGGCGGAGCCGTCACTCCGGGCAACGCGCCGCCATTGGCGGAGGCGTCGCTAGGGGCAACGCGCCGCCATTGGCGGAGGCGTCGCTAGGGGCAACGCGCCGCCATTGGCGGAGGCGTCGCTAGGGGCAACGCGCCGCCATTGGCGGAGCCGTCACTCCGGGCAACGCGCCGTCATTGGCGGAGCCGTCGCTGGGGGCAACGCGCCGCCATTGGCGGAGGCGTCGCTAGGGGCAACGCGCCGCCATTGGCGGAGCCGTCGCTAGGGGCAACGCGCCCCCATTGGCGCAGCCGTCGCTAGGGGCAACGCGCCGCCATTGGCGGAGCCGTCGCTAGGGGCAACGCGCCGCCATTGGCGGAGGCGTCGCTAGGGGCAACGTGCCGCCATTGGCGGAGCCGTCGCCGGGGGCAACGCGCGGCGGAAGGGGCGGGTCGCCGGAAGCGGAAGCTGAGGGCGCAGGCGGCGGCAGCGATGGCGGCGGCTCCCGGTCACGGGGACGGGGTTGGTGTCACCCACGGAGGGACATTGGGGTAACGAGGGGGCTGGTGACACCCACGGAGGGACATTGGGACCCCCCCGTGCCTCAGCGCAGACCATGGAGCTGGGGCTGGAGCTGCCGGGTAGGAAACCGGGATCCGGGGGGGATTAGTGGGGGGGGGAGATAATGCGGGGGCTTAATGAGGGGGGGTTAATGAAGGGGCTCGTTAGCTGAGGGGACGGGGACACAGGGGGGGGTGGGGACATGGGGGGGACACGGGGATCCAGGGGGGAATAGGGGGAACGTGGGGGCTATGGGGGGCCGCGCATGTCCCTGTGTCACCTGCGTGTCCCTCCGTGTGTCCCCTGTGTCACCTGCGTGTGTCCCCTGTGTCACCTGCGTGTCCCTCCGTGTGTCTCTGTGTCACCTGCGTGTCCCTCCGTGTGTCCTCTGCATGTCCCTCCGTGTGTCCCCGTGTGTCCTTCCATGTCCCCCCGTGTCCCTCCGTATCCCCCGTGTCCCCCAGTGTTCCCTCCATGTGTCCCTCCGTGTCCCCCCATGTCCCCCGAGTCCCACCATGTCCCCAGTGTCCCCCCATGTCTCCCGTGTCCCACCATGTCCCCCCATGTCCCCAGTGTCCCCCCATGTCCCCCCATGTCCCCAGTGTCCCCCCATGTCCCCAGTGTCCCCCCATGTCTCCCGAGTCCCACCATGTCCCCCCATGTCCCCAGTGTCCCCCCATGTCTCCCGTGTCCCACCATGTCCCCCCATGTCCCCAGTGTCCCCCCATGTCCCCAGTGTCCCCCCATGTCTCCCGTGTCCCTCATGTCCCTCCATGTCCCCCTGTAGGAGGTCGGCCGGAGTCAGGACGCCCCCTCGATGGCAGTTAAAGGATCCTGGTCGTTTATTAGCTCGCATGCAGCACGTTTATATGATTGTGGCAGTTAGTGACGTCACTGCGCAGGCTCCTGATTGGCTGACAATGATGTAACTGAGACCCTTCCAGCCCCCCCGGCTTGTTCAGCTTCTCCTTTCAGTTCAGCAGCTCTTTTATTCGCTCTGGCCTTGGCCTGCTTCCTTATCCCCTAGCCAGCGTTCCCGTTGTGCTTCCACTGCGACCTGAAAGCCGGGATTGAGCAGCCCTGCTGGGCAGCCCTGGCCGCGGCTCTCTGCCCATTCCTCTCTAACTGCCCCTTTTTCCTTTTGCAGCAGCCAGGCCTGATTGGGAGCAGAGAATCCCTCGCAGCGGACGCCGCTTCCCGGCTCCTGGATCCTCCGTCCGGCCGCGGCGACCCGGGATCTCCCACCCGTCGCAGCAACTTTCCTGCCGTTTGGTCTCCTGCCGTCGGGTCCCAACGTTCCTGCCGTCGGGTCCCTGTTCGGGCGCCGGCTGTTGGCCCAGCGCAGGATAACTGCACGGCCTTTCCGGGAGCCGAGCCGGATCACAGGACACGGACTCAACGTGAGGTCAGGTCTCGCTCCGGTTGTTACCGACGTGCGCGGATATTGATCCCTACAAGCAGCTGAGGGGTTTCCAGGCTCGTTCTGATTGGTTGCCAGGAGCTTTGCTAGGTCCCGACCGCACAGGCTCTTCTCAGCTCTGCAGATCCTCAGCACAGCATTTCCCTACAGCCCCTCGTATCGGAGGCCGGGAGCCTCAGAGACCCCCATAGCAGAGGCTGGGAGGCTCCCAGCCCCCCATAGGAGAGGCTCTAGGTCCCCATATCGGAGGCCAGGAGACTCAGAGACCCCCATATCAGAGTCCAGGAGGACTGCCCCCCGCTTAGCGGACTCCAGGAGGCTCCAGGCCCCCCATAGGAGAGGTTCAGAGACCCCCACAGAGGAGGCTGGGAGACTCCCAGACCCCAATGGTGGAGGCCAGGAGGCTCGGAGGCTCCTGTATGAGAGGCCAGGAGGCTCCCAGCCCCCCCATATCCGAGTCCAGGAGGCTCAGACCCACATAGAGAAGGCTTGGACACTCAGAGGCCACTATATGACAGGCCAGGAGGCTGAGATGCCTGTAGTGGAGTCCACGAGGCTCAGAGACCCCCATAGAGGAGGCTGGGAGGCTCCCAGACTCCCATAGGAGAGGCTCAGAGTCCACCATGTCAGAGGCCGGGAGGCTCAGAGGCCCCCGTAGAGGAGGCCAGGAGGCTCCCAGCTCCCCATAGGGCCCCCTAGAACTCCCCAAGGACCCCCTATAACCCCCATAGGACCCCCTATAACCCCCATAGGACCCCTAGAGCCCCCATAGGAACCCCTAGAGCTCCTATAGACCCCCTAAACCTCCTTTATGACCCTCTATAGTCCCCATAGGATGCCCTAGAGCTCCCCTAGGGTCCCCTATAATCACCATAGGACCTTCTATAGCCCCCATAGGACCCCCTAGAGATCCTATAACTCCCCCAGAGCCCCCATAGGATCCCCTAGAGCTCCCCTAGGACCCCCTAGAGCTCCCATAGGACCCCCTAGAGCTCCCATAGAACCCCCTAGAGCCCCCATAGGACCCCCTAGAGCTCCTATAGGAGCCCTAAACCTGCTATATGACCCTCGATAGTCCCCATAGGATGCCCTAGAGCTCCCATAGGGTCCCCTATAACCTCCATAGGACCCACTATAGCCCCCCTAGAGCCCCCACAGGACCCCCAGAGCTCCCCTAGGACCCCCTATAGCCCCCATAGGACCCCCTAGAACTCCCATAGGACCCCCTAGAGCCCGCATAGTACCCCCTAGAGCTCCCCTAGGACCCGCTATAACCCTCATAGGGCCCCCTAGAACTCCCATAGGACCCCCTAGAGTCCCATAGGAACCCCTAGAGCTCCTATAGCCCGCCTAGAGCTTCTATAGGATCCCCTATAGTCCCCATAGGATGCCCGTGAGCTCCCATAGGGCCACCTATAACCACCATAGGACCCCTAAGAGCCCCCATAGGGCCCCCTAGAGGCCCAACAGGACCACCAGAGCTCCCCTAGGACCCCCTATAACCACCATCGGAACCCGTATAAGCCCCATAGGACCTCCTAGAGCTCCTATAGGACTCCCTATAGTCCCCATAGGATGCTCTATAGCCCCCATAGGGCCCCCTGGAGCTCCCCTAGGACCCCCTATAGCTCCACTAGGACCCCCTATAGCCCCCATAGGGCCCCCTAGAGCTCCCCTAGTACCCCCTATAACCACCATAGGACCCCATATAGGCCCCATAGGACCCCCTAGAGCTCCTATAGCCCCCCTAGATCTCCTATAGCCCCCCTAGAGCTCCTATAGGATGCCCTATAGCCCCCATAGGATGCCCTATAGCCCCCATAGGATCCCCTAGAGTTCCCCTAGGACCCCCAGAGCTCCCATAGGACCCCCTATAGCCCCCATAGGGCCCCCTAGATCTCCCCTAGGCCCCCCTATAACCATCCTATGACCCCATATAGGTCCTATAGGATCCCCTAGAGCTCCTATAGCACTTCTAGAGCTCCTATAGGACCCCCTATAGTCCTCATAGGATGCCCTATAGCCCCCATAGGGCCCCCTAGCGCCCCCACAGGACCCCCAGAGCTCCCCTAGGACCCCCTATAGCCACCATAGGACCCCCTAGAGCTCCCCTAGGGCCCCCTAGAGGTCCCCTAGGGCCTCCTATAACCACCATGGGACCCCATATAGGCCCCATAGGACCCTCTAGAGCTCCCATAGCCCCCCTAGAGCTCCTATAGGACCCCCTATAGTCCCCCTAGGATGCCCTATAGCCCCCATAGGGCCCCCTAGAGCTCCCCTAGGACCCCCAGAGCTCCCCTAGGACCCCCTATAGTTCCCATAGGGCTCCCTAGAGCTCCCCTAGGACCATCTAGAGCCCCCATAGGATCCCCTAGAGCTCCCCTAGGACCCCCCTAGAGCTCCTATAGGATCCCCTATAGCTCCCATAGGACCACCTAGAGCTCCCCTAGGGCCCCCTGTAACCACCATAGGATGCCCTATAGCCCCCATAGTACCCCCTAGATCTCCTATAGACACCCTAGAGCTCCTATAGGACCCCCTATAGTCCCCATAGGTTGCCCTATAGTGCCCATATGTCCCCCAGAGCTCCCCTAGGACCCCCAGAGCTCCCATAGGACCCCCTATAGCCCCCATCGGGCCCCCTAGAGCTCCCTTAGGGCCCCCTATAGCCACCATAGGACCCACTATAGCCCCATCCATAGGGCCCCCTAGAGACCCCACGGGATCCCCAGAGCTCCCCTACGAGCCCCTATAGCCCCCAGAGAGCCTCCTAGAGCTCCCCTAGGGCCCCCTAAAACCACCATAGGATGCCCTATAGCCCCCATAGGGCCCCCTAGAGTTCCCCAGGACCTATAGCCCGCATAGGACACCCTATAACCCCCATAGGTCCCCCTGCAGCTCCCATAGGACCCCCTAGAGCCCCCTTAGGACCCCCTAGAGCTTCTATAGCCCCCCTAGACCTCCTATAGGACCCTCTATAGTGCCCATAGGATGCCCTAGAGCGCCCATAGGGTCCCCTATAACTTCCATAGGACTCCCTATAGCCCCGATAGAACCCCCTAGAGCTTCTATAGGATTCTCTATAGTCCCCATAGGATGTCCTAGAGCTCCCATAGGGCCCCATAGAGCCCCCACAGGACCCCCAGAGCTCCCTTAATAGCCCATATAGTCCCCATAGGGCCCCCTAG
This sequence comes from Tinamus guttatus, assembly GCF_059628265.1. Taxonomy (NCBI): domain Eukaryota; kingdom Metazoa; phylum Chordata; class Aves; order Tinamiformes; family Tinamidae; genus Tinamus; species Tinamus guttatus. The sequence continues at coordinate 4,208 of NW_028290399.1, read as the reverse complement.
AGCTCCCAAAGCATGCCCTAGAGCTCCCCTAGGACCCCCAAGAGCTCCCATAGGACCCCCAAGAGCTCCCATAGGACCCCCAAGAGCTCCCCTAGGACCCCCTATAACCCCCATAGGGCCCCCTGGAACTCCCATAGGACCGCCTAGAGTCCCCATAGGAACCCCTAGAGCTCCTCTAAGCCCCCTAGAGCTTCTATAGGATCCCCTATAGTCCCCATAGGATGCCCTAGAGCTCCCATAGGGCCAACTATAACCACCATAGGACCCCTAAGAGCCCCCATAGGGCCCCCTAGAGGCCCCACAGGACCCCCAGAGCTCCCCTAGGACCCCCTATAACCACCACAGGACCCCGTATAGGCCCCATAGGACCTCCTGGACCTCCTATAGGACTCCCCATAGTCCCCATAGGATTCCCTATAGCCTCCATAGGTCCCCCTAGAGCTCCCCTAGGATGCCCAGAGCTCACCTAGGACTCCCTATAGCCCACATAGGACCACCTAGAGCTCCCCTAGGGCTCCCTATAACCAACATAGGATGCCCTATAGCCCCCATAGGGCCCCCTAGAGCTCCCCTAGGACCCCCTATAACCACCATAGGACCCTAGAGCTCCTATAGAACCCCTTATAGTCCCCCTAGGATGCCCTTTAGCCCCCGTAGGGCCCCCCAGAGCTCCCCTAGAACCCCCAGAGCTCTCCTAGAACCCCCTATAGCTCCCATAGGACCCCCTAGAGCCCCCATAGGACCCCCTAGAGCCCTCATAGGACCCCATAGAACTCCCATAGGACCCCCTAGAGCCCCCATAGGACCCCCTAGAGCTCCTATAGACCCCCTAAACCTCCTATATGACCCTCTATAGTCCCCATAGGATGCCCTAGAGCTCCCATAGGGTCCCCTGTAACCACTATAGGACGCACTATAGCCCCCATAGAGGGCCCCCTAGAGCTCCCAAAGGACGCCCTATGGCCCCCATAGGACCCCCTAGAACTCCCATAGGACCCCCTATAACCCTGATAGGGCCCCCTAGAGCTCCCATAAGGCCCCCTATAACCCCTACAGGACCCCAGGAGCTCCCACAGAACCCCCTATAGCCCCCATAGTACCCCCTAAAGCTCCATGGGATGCCCTAGAGCTCCCATAGGGTCCCCTATAACCTCCATAGGACACCCTATAGCCCACATAGGGCCCACTAGAGCCCGACAGGACCCCCAGAGCTCCCCTAGGACCCCCTATAGCCCCCAGAGAGCCTCCTAGAGCTCCCATAGGACGCCCTAGAGCTCCCCTATGTCACCCTATAACCACCGTAGGACCCTCTATAGCTCCCATAGGACCCCCTAGAGCTCCCATAGGACCACCTAGAGCCCCCACAGGACCCCCTAGAGCTCCTATAGCCCCCCTAAACCTCCTATATGACCCTCTATAATCCCATTAGGATGCACTAGAGCTCCCATAGGGTCCCCTATAACCAACATAGGACCCCCTATAGCCCCCATAGGAACCCCTAGAGCTCTTATAACTCCCCTAGAGCTCCTATAGGATCCCCTATAGTCCCCATAGGATGCCCTAGAGCTGCCATAGGGCCACCTATAACCACCATAGGACCCACTATAGCCCCCATAGGGCCCCTAGCGCCCCCACAGGACCCCCAGAGCTCCCCTAGGACCCCCTATAGCCACCATAGGACCCCCTAGAGCTCCCCTAGGACCCCCTAGAGCTCCCCTAGGACCCCCTAGAGCTCCCCTAGGGCCTCCTATAACCACCATGGGACCCCATATAGGCCCCATAGGACCCTCTAGAGCTCCTATAGCCCCCCTAGAGCTCCTGTAGGACCCCCTATAGTCCCCATAGGATGCCCTATAGCCCCCATAGGGCCCCCTAGAGCTCCCCTAGGACCCCCTATAGCTCCCATAGGGCTCCCTAGAGCTCCCCTAGGACCATCTACAGCCCCCATAGGATCCCCTAGAGCTCCCCTAGGACCCCCCAGAGCTCCCCTAGGGACCCCTATAACCACCATAGGATGCCCTATACCCCCATAGGGCCCCCTAGAGTTCCCCTAGGACCCCCTAGAGCTCCCATAGGGCCCCCTAGAGGTCCCCTAGGGCCTCCTATAACCACCATGGGACCCCATATAGGCCCCATAGGACCCTCTAGAGCTCCTATAGCCCCCCTAGAGCTCCTATAGGACCCCCTATAGTCCCCATAGGATGCCCTATAGCCCCCATAGGGCCCCCTAGAGCTCCCCTAGGACCCCCAGAGCTCCCCTAGGACCCCCTATAGCTCCCATAGGGCTCCCTAGAGCTCCCCTAGGACCATCTAGAGCCCCCATAGGATCCCCTAGAGCTCCCCTAGGACCCCCCAGAGATCCCCTAGGGCCCCCTATAAGCACGATAGGACCCTCTATAGCCCCCATAGGACCCACTAGAGCTCCTATAGACCACCTAGAGCTCCTATAGGACCCCCTATAGACCCCATAGGATGCCCTAGAGCTCCCATAGGGCACACTATAACCACCATAATACCCTCTATAGCCCCCATAGGATCCCCTAGAACTCCCCCAGCGCGCCCTATAACCACCATAGGACCCCCAATAGCCCCCCTAGGACCCCCAGAGCTCCTATAGGACCCCCTAGAGCCCCCTATGGCCCCCTAGACCTCCCTTAGGGCCCCCTAGAGCTCCCCTAGGACCCCCTAGAGCCCCCAGAGAGCCTCCTAGAGCTCCCATAGGACCCCCTATGGCCCCCATAGGAACCCCTAGAGCTCCTATAGCCCCCCTAAACCTCCTATATGACCCTCTATAATCCCATTAGGATGCACTAGAGCTCCCATAGGGTCCCCTATAACCACCATAGGATGCCCTATAGCCCCCATAGGACCCCCTAGAGTTCCCCTAGGACCCCCTAGAGCTCCCCTAGGACCCCCTATAGCCACCATAGGACCCACTAGAGCTCCCCTAGGACCCCCAGAGCTCCCCTAGGACCCCCTATAGCTCCCATAGGGCTCCCTAGAGCTCCCCTAGGACCATCTAGAGCCCCCATAGGATCCCCTAGGGCTCCCCTAGGACCCCCCAGAGCTCCCATAGGGCCCCCTAGAGGTCCCCTAGGGCCTCCTATAACCACCATGGGACCCCATATAGGCCCCATAGGACCCTCTAGAGCTCCTATAGCCCCCCTAGAGCTCCTATAGGACCCCCTATAGTCCCCATAGGATGCCCTATAGCCCCCATAGGGCCCCCTAGAGCTCCCCTAGGACCCCCAGAGCTCCCCTAGGACCCCCTATAGCTCCCATAGGGCTCCCTAGAGCTCCCCTAGGACCATCTAGAGCCCCCATAGGATCCCCTAGAGCTCCCCTAGGACCCCCCAGAGCTCCCCTAGGGCCCCCTATAACCACCATAGGATGCCCTATAGCCCCCATAGGACCCCCTAGAGTTCCCCTAGGACCCCCTAGAGCTCCCCTAGGACCCCCAAAAGCCCCCATAGGACCCCCTAGAACTCCCATAGGACCCCCTATAACCCTCATAGGGCCGCCTAGAGCTCCCATAGGGCCCCCTATAGCCCCCACTGGACCCCCAGAGCTCCCATAGAACCCCCTAATGTCCCCATAGGACCCCCTAGAGCTCTACGGGACGCCGTAGACCTCCCCTAGGACCCCCTATAACCCCCATAGGGCCCCCTAGAACTCCCATAGGACCCCCTAGAGCCCCCATTGGAACCCCTAGAGCTCCTATAGCCCCACTAGAGCTCCTACAGGATCCCCTATAGTCCCCATAGGATGCCCTAGAGCTCCCATAGGGCCACCTATAACTACCATAGGACCCCTAAGAGCCCCCATAGGGCCCCCTAGAGGTCCCACAGGACCACCAGAGCTCCCCTAGGACCCCCTATAACCACCATAGGATGCCCTATAGCCCCCATAGGGCCCCCTGGAGCTCCCCTAGGACCGCCAGAGCTCCCCTATAGCCCCCATAGGGCCCCCTAGAAGTCCCCTAGGACCCCCTAGAGCTCCCCCAGGACTCCCTATACCCCCATAGGACCCCCTAGAACTCCCATAGGACCCCCTACACCTCCTATAGCCCCCCTAGACCTGCTATAGGACTCTCTATAGTGCACATAGGATGCCCTAGAGCGCCCATAGGGTCCCCTATAACCACCATAGGACCCCCTATAGCCCGCATAGGACCCCCTAGAGCCCCCACAGGACCCCCAGAGATCCCC
>NW_028290398.1:0-13553 GCF_059628265.1 Tinamus guttatus | reverse complement strand
GCCCCGTTTGGAGTGAGGCTGCAAAGGGCATGCCAAAGGAAGTGTTCTGCTGTGCCAAGACTCGTGCTGCGCACGCTTTGTGCTTGGAGTGAGAAACAGGTTCCTTGGTGTTTTCTGCGAAACGCTTTAGCAGCCCGTTGGTGCTAGTATGGAGTCAGGGGATGGATGAAGCGGAGAGCCCCGTTTGGAGTGAGGCTGCAAAGGGCATGCCAAAGGAAGTGTTTTGCTGTGCCAAGACTCGTGCTGCGCACGCTTTGTGCTTGGAGTGAGAAACAGGTTCCTTGGTGTTTTCTGCGAAACGCTTTAGCAGCCCGTTGGTGCTAGTATGGAGGCAGGGGATGGATGAAGCGGAGAGCTCCGTTTGGAGTGAGGCTGCAAAGGGCATGCCAAAGGAAGTGTTTTGCTGTGCCAAGACTCGTGCTGCGCACGCTTTGTGCTTGGAGTGAGAAACAGGTTCCTTGGTGTTTTCTGCGAAACGCTTTAGCAGCCCGTTGGTGCTAGTATGGAGTCAGGGGATGGATGAAGCGGAGAGCCCCGTTTGGAGTGAGGCTGCAAAGGGCATGCGAAGAGAAGTGTTTTGCTGTGCCAAGACTCGTGCTGCGCACGCTTTGTGCTTGGAGTGAGAAACAGGTTCCTTGGTGTTTTCTGCAAAACGCTTTAGCAGCCCGTTGGTGCTAGTATGGAGTCAGGGGATGGGTGAAGCGGAGAGCCCCGTTTGGAGTGAGGCTGCAAAGGGCATGCCAAAGGAAGTGTTTTGCTGTGCCAAGACTCGTGCTGCGCACGCTTTGTGCTTGGAGTGAGAAACAGGTTCCTTGGTGTTTTCTGCGAAACGCTTTAGCAGCCCGTTGGTGCTAGTATGGAGGCAGGGGATGGATGAAGCGGAGAGCTCCGTTTGGAGTGAGGCTGCAAAGGGCATGCCAAAGGAAGTGTTTTGCTGTGCCAAGACTCGTGCTGCGCACGCTTTGTGCTTGGAGTGAGAAACAGGTTCCTTGGTGTTTTCTGCGAAACGCTTTAGCAGCCCGTTGGTGCTAGTATGGAGTCAGGGGATGGATGAAGCGGAGAGCCCCGTTTGGAGTGAGGCTGCAAAGGGCATGCGAAGAGAAGTGTTTTGCTGTGCCAAGACTCGTGCTGCGCACGCTTTGTGCTTGGAGTGAGAAACAGGTTCCTTGGTGTTTTCTGCAAAACGCTTTAGCAGCCCGTTGGTGCTAGTATGGAGTCAGGGGATGGGTGAAGCGGAGAGCCCCGTTTGGAGTGAGGCTGCAAAGGGCATGCCAAAGGAAGTGTTTTGCTGTGCCAAGACTCGTGCTGCGCACGCTTTGTGCTTGGAGTGAGAAACAGGTTCCTCGGTGTTTTCTGCGAAACGCTTTAGCAGCCCGTTGGTGCTAGTATGGAGTCAGGGGATGGATGAAGCGGAGAGCCCCGTTTGGAGTGAGGCTGCAAAGGGCATGCCAAAGGAAGTGTTTTGCTGTGCCAAGACTCGTGCTGCGCACGCTTTGTGCTTGGAGTGAGAAACAGGTTCCTTGGTGTTTTCTGCGAAACGCTTTAGCAGCCCGTTGGTGCTAGTATGGAGTCAGGGGATGGATGAAGCGGAGAGCCCCGTTTGGAGTGAGGCTGCAAAGGGCATGCGAAGAGAAGTGTTTTGCTGTGCCAAGACTCGTGCTGCGCACACTTTGTGCTTGGAGTGAGAAACAGGTTCCTTGGTGTTTTCTGCGAAACGCTTTAGCAGCCCGTTGGTGCTAGTATGGAGTCAGGGGATGGGTGAAGCGGAGAGCCCCGTTTGGAGTGAAGCTGCAAAGGGCATGCCAAAGGAAGTGTTTTGCTGTGCCAAGACTCGTGCTGCGCACGCTTTGTGCTTGGAGTGAGAAACAGGTTCCTTGGTGTTTTCTGCGAAACGCTTTAGCAGGCCATTGGTGCTAGTATGGAGTCAGGGGATGGATGAAGCGGAGAGCCCCGTTTGGAGTGAGGCTGCAAAGGGCATGCCAAACGAAGTGTTTTGCTGTGCCAAGACTCGTGCTGCGCACGCTTTGTGCTTGGAGTGAGAAACAGGTTCCTTGGTGTTTTCTGCGAAACGCTTTAGCAGCCCGTTGGTGCTAGTATGGAGTCAGGGGATGGATGAAGCGGAGAGCCCCGTTTGGAGTGAGGCTGCAAAGGGCATGCCAAAGGAAGTGTTTTGCTGTGCCAAGACTCGTGCTGCGCACGCTTTGTGCTTGGAGTGAGAAACAGGTTCCTTGGTGTTTTCTGCGAAACGCTTTAGCAGCCCGTTGGTGCTAGTATGGAGTCAGGGGATGGATGAAGCGGAGAGCCCCGTTTGGAGTGAGGCTGCAAAGGGCATGCGAAGAGAAGTGTTTTGCTGTGCCAAGACTCGTGCTGCGCACACTTTGTGCTTGGAGTGAGAAACAGGTTCCTTGGTGTTTTCTGCGAAACGCTTTAGCAGCCCGTTGGTGCTAGTATGGAGTCAGGGGATGGGTGAAGCGGAGAGCCCCGTTTGGAGTGAGGCTGCAAAGGGCATGCCAAAGGAAGTGTTTTGCTGTGCCAAGACTCGTGCTGCGCACGCTTTGTGCTTGGAGTGAGAAACAGGTTCCTTGGTGTTTTCTGCGAAACGCTTTAGCAGGCCATTGGTGCTAGTATGGAGTCAGGGGATGGATGAAGCGGAGAGCCCCGTTTGGAGTGAGGCTGCAAAGGGCATGCCAAAGGAAGTGTTTTGCTGTGCCAAGACTCGTGCTGCGCACGCTTTGTGGTTGGAGTGAGAAACAGGTTCCTTGGTGTTTTCTGCGAAACGCTTTAGCAGCCCGTTGGTGCTAGTATGGAGTCAGGGGATGGATGAAGCGGAGAGCGCCGTTTGGAGTGAGGCTGCAAAGGGCATGCCAAAGGAAGTGTTTTGCTGTGCCAAGACTCGTGCTGCGCACGCTTTGTGCTTGGAGTGAGAAACAGGTTCCTTGGTGTTTTCTGCGAAACGCTTTTGCAGCCCGTTGGTGCTAGTATGGAGTCAGGGGATGGATGAAGCGGAGAGCCCCGTTTGGAGTGAGGCTGCAAAGGGCATGCCAAAGGAAGTGTTTTGCTGTGCCAAGACTCGTGCTGCGCACGCTTTGTGCTTGGAGTGAGAAACAGGTTCCTTGGTGTTTTCTGCGAAACGCTTTAGCAGCCCGTTGGTGCTAGTATGGAGTCAGGGGATGGATGAAGCGGAGAGCCCCGTTTGGAGTGAGGCTGCAAAGGGCATGCCAAAGGAAGTGTTTTGCTGTGCCAAGACTCGTGCTGCGCACGCTTTGTGCTTGGAGTGAGAAACAGGTTCCTTGGTGTTTTCTGCGAAACGCTTTAGCAGCCCGTTGGTGCTAGTATGGAGTCAGGGGATGGATGAAGCGGAGAGCCCCGTTTGGAGTGAGGCTGCAAAGGGCATGCGAAGAGAAGTGTTTTGCTGTGCCAAGACTCGTGCTGCGCATACTTTGTGGTTGGAGTGAGAAACAGGTTCCTTGGTGTTTTCTGCAAAACGCTTTAGCAGCCCGTTGGTGCTAGTATGGAGTCAGGGGATGGGTGAAGCGGAGAGCCCCGTTTGGAGTGAGGCTGCAAAGGGCATGCCAAAGGAAGTGTTTTGCTGTGCCAAGACTCGTGCTGCGCACGCTTTGTGCTTGGAGTGAGAAACAGGTTCCTCGGTGTTTTCTGCGAAACGCTTTAGCAGCCCGTTGGTGCTAGTATGGAGTCAGGGGATGGATGAAGCGGAGAGCCCCGTTTGGAGTGAGGCTGCAAAGGGCATGCCAAAGGAAGTGTTTTGCTGTGCCAAGACTCGTGCTGCGCACGCTTTGTGCTTGGAGTGAGAAACAGGTTCCTTGGTGTTTTCTGCGAAACGCTTTAGCAGCCCGTTGGTGCTAGTATGGAGTCAGGGGATGGGTGAAGCGGAGAGCCCCGTTTGGAGTGAAGCTGCAAAGGGCATGCCAAAGGAAGTGTTTTGCTGTGCCAAGACTCGTGCTGCGCACGCTTTGTGCTTGGAGTGAGAAACAGGTTCCTTGGTGTTTTCTGCGAAACGCTTTAGCAGGCCATTGGTGCTAGTATGGAGTCAGGGGATGGATGAAGCGGAGAGCCCCGTTTGGAGTGAGGCTGCAAAGGGCATGCCAAAGGAAGTGTTTTGCTGTGCCAAGACTCGTGCTGCGCACGCTTTGTGCTTGGAGTGAGAAACAGGTTCCTTGGTGTTTTCTGCGAAACGCTTTAGCAGCCCGTTGGTGCTAGTATGGAGTCAGGGGATGGATGAAGCGGAGAGCCCCGTTTGGAGTGAGGCTGCAAAGGGCATGCCAAAGGAAGTGTTTTGCTGTGCCAAGACTCGTGCTGCGCACGCTTTGTGCTTGGAGTGAGAAACAGGTTCCTTGGTGTTTTCTGCGAAACGCTTTAGCAGCCCGTTGGTGCTAGTATGGAGTCAGGGGATGGATGAAGCGGAGAGCCCCGTTTGGAGTGAGGCTGCAAAGGGCATGCGAAGAGAAGTGTTTTGCTGTGCCAAGACTCGTGCTGCGCACACTTTGTGCTTGGAGTGAGAAACAGGTTCCTTGGTGTTTTCTGCGAAACGCTTTAGCAGCCCGTTGGTGCTAGTATGGAGTCAGGGGATGGATGAAGCGGAGAGCCCCGTTTGGAGTGAGGCTGCAAAGGGCATGCCAAAGGAAGTGTTTTGCTGTGCCAAGACTCGTGCTGCGCACGCTTTGTGCTTGGAGTGAGAAACAGGTTCCTTGGTGTTTTCTGCGAAACGCTTTAGCAGGCCATTGGTGCTAGTATGGAGTCAGGGGATGGATGAAGCGGAGAGCCCCGTTTGGAGTGAGGCTGCAAAGGGCATGCCAAAGGAAGTGTTTTGCTGTGCCAAGACTCGTGCTGCGCACGCTTTGTGCTTGGAGTGAGAAACAGGTTCCTTGGTGTTTTCTGCGAAACGCTTTAGCAGCCCGTTGGTGCTAGTATGGAGTCAGGGGATGGATGAAGCGGAGAGCGCCGTTTGGAGTGAGGCTGCAAAGGGCATGCCAAAGGAAGTGTTTTGCTGTGCCAAGACTCGTGCTGCGCACGCTTTGTGCTTGGAGTGAGAAACAGGTTCCTTGGTGTTTTCTGCGAAACGCTTTAGCAGCCCGTTGGTGCTAGTATGGAGTCAGGGGATGGATGAAGCGGAGAGCCCCGTTTGGAGTGAGGCTGCAAAGGGCATGCCAAAGGAAGTGTTTTGCTGTGCCAAGACTCGTGCTGCGCACGCTTTGTGCTTGGAGTGAGAAACAGGTTCCTTGGTGTTTTCTGCGAAACGCTTTAGCAGCCCGTTGGTGCTAGTATGGAGTCAGGGGATGGATGAAGCGGAGAGCCCCGTTTGGAGTGAGGCTGCAAAGGGCATGCCAAAGGAAGTGTTTTGCTGTGCCAAGACTCGTGCTGCGCACGCTTTGTGCTTGGAGTGAGAAACAGGTTCCTTGGTGTTTTCTGCGAAACGCTTTAGCAGCCCGTTGGTGCTAGTATGGAGTCAGGGGATGGATGAAGCGGAGAGCCCCGTTTGGAGTGAGGCTGCAAAGGGCATGCCAAAGGAAGTGTTTTGCTGTGCCAAGACTCGTGCTGCGCACGCTTTGTGCTTGGAGTGAGAAACAGGTTCCTTGGTGTTTTCTGCGAAACGCTTTAGCAGCCCGTTGGTGCTAGTATGGAGTCAGGGGATGGATGAAGCGGAGAGCGCCGTTTGGAGTGAGGCTGCAAAGGGCATGCCAAAGGAAGTGTTCTGCTGTGCCAAGACTCATGCTGCGCACGCTTTGTGCTTGGAGTGAGAAACAGGTTCCTTGGTGTTTTCTGCGAAACGCTTTAGCAGCCTGTTGGTGCTAGTATGGAGTCAGGGGATGGATGAAGTGGAGAGCCCCGTTTGGAGTGAGGCTGCAAAGGGCATGCCAAGGGAAGTGTTTTGCTGTGCCAAGACTCGTGCTGCGCACGCTTTGTGGTTGGAGTGAGAAACAGGTTCCTTGGTGTTTTCTGCGAAACGCTTTAGCAGCCCGTTGGTGCTAGTATGGAGTCAGGGGATGGATGAAGCGGAGAGCCCCGTTTGGAGTGAGGCTGCAAAGGGCATGCCAAAGGAAGTGTTCTGCTGTGCCAAGACTCGTGCTGCGCACGCTTTGTGCTTGGAGTGAGAAACAGGTTCCTTGGTGTTTTCTGCGAAACGCTTTAGCAGGCCATTGGTGCTAGTATGGAGTCAGGGGATGGATGAAGCGGAGAGCCCCGTTTGGAGTGAGGCTGCAAAGGGCATGCCAAACGAAGTGTTTTGCTGTGCCAAGACTCGTGCTGCGCACGCTTTGTGCTTGGAGTGAGAAACAGGTTCCTTGGTGTTTTCTGCGAAACGCTTTAGCAGCCCGTTGGTGCTAGTATGGAGTCAGGGGATGGATGAAGCGGAGAGCCCCGTTTGGAGTGAGGCTGCAAAGGGCATGCCAAAGGAAGTGTTTTGCTGTGCCAAGACTCGTGCTGCGCACGCTTTGTGCTTGGAGTGAGAAACAGGTTCCTTGGTGTTTTCTGCGAAACGCTTTAGCAGCCCGTTGGTGCTAGTATGGAGTCAGGGGATGGATGAAGCGGAGAGCCCCGTTTGGAGTGAGGCTGCAAAGGACATGCGAAGAGAAGTGTTTTGCTGTGCCAAGACTCGTGCTGCGCACACTTTGTGGTTGGAGTGAGAAACAGGTTCCTTGGTGTTTTCTGCGAAACGCTTTAGCAGCCCGTTGGTGCTAGTATGGAGTCAGGGGATGGGTGAAGCGGAGAGCCCCGTTTGGAGTGAGGCTGCAAAGGGCATGCCAAAGGAAGTGTTTTGCTGTGCCAAGACTCGTGCTGCGCACGCTTTGTGCTTGGAGTGAGAAACAGGTTCCTTGGTGTTTTCTGCGAAACGCTTTAGCAGGCCATTGGTGCTAGTATGGAGTCAGGGGATGGATGAAGCGGAGAGCCCCGTTTGGAGTGAGGCTGCAAAGGGCATGCCAAAGGAAGTGTTTTGCTGTGCCAAGACTCGTGCTGCGCACGCTTTGTGGTTGGAGTGAGAAACAGGTTCCTTGGTGTTTTCTGCGAAACGCTTTAGCAGCCCGTTGGTGCTAGTATGGAGTCAGGGGATGGATGAAGCGGAGAGCGCCGTTTGGAGTGAGGCTGCAAAGGGCATGCCAAAGGAAGTGTTTTGCTGTGCCAAGACTCGTGCTGCGCACGCTTTGTGCTTGGAGTGAGAAACAGGTTCCTTGGTGTTTTCTGCGAAACGCTTTAGCAGCCCGTTGGTGCTAGTATGGAGTCAGGGGATGGATGAAGCGGAGAGCCCCGTTTGGAGTGAGGCTGCAAAGGGCATGCCAAAGGAAGTGTTTTGCTGTGCCAAGACTCGTGCTGCGCACGCTTTGTGCTTGGAGTGAGAAACAGGTTCCTTGGTGTTTTCTGCGAAACGCTTTAGCAGCCCGTTGGTGCTAGTATGGAGTCAGGGGATGGATGAAGCGGAGAGCCCCGTTTGGAGTGAGGCTGCAAAGGGCATGCCAAAGGAAGTGTTTTGCTGTGCCAAGACTCGTGCTGCGCACGCTTTGTGCTTGGAGTGAGAAACAGGTTCCTTGGTGTTTTCTGCGAAACGCTTTAGCAGCCCGTTGGTGCTAGTATGGAGTCAGGGGATGGATGAAGCGGAGAGCCCCGTTTGGAGTGAGGCTGCAAAGGGCATGCGAAGAGAAGTGTTTTGCTGTGCCAAGACTCGTGCTGCGCACACTTTGTGGTTGGAGTGAGAAACAGGTTCCTTGGTGTTTTCTGCAAAACGCTTTAGCAGCCCGTTGGTGCTAGTATGGAGTCAGGGGATGGGTGAAGCGGAGAGCCCCGTTTGGAGTGAGGCTGCAAAGGGCATGCCAAAGGAAGTGTTTTGCTGTGCCAAGACTCGTGCTGCGCACGCTTTGTGCTTGGAGTGAGAAACAGGTTCCTTGGTGTTTTCTGCGAAACGCTTTAGCAGGCCATTGGTGCTAGTATGGAGTCAGGGGATGGATGAAGCGGAGAGCGCCGTTTGGAGTGAAGCTGCAAAGGGCATGCCAAACGAAGTGTTTTGCTGTGCCAAGACTCGTGCTGCGCACGCTTTGTGCTTGGAGTGAGAAACAGGTTCCTTGGTGTTTTCTGCGAAACGCTTTAGCAGCCCGTTGGTGCTAGTATGGAGTCAGGGGATGGATGAAGCGGAGAGCCCCGTTTGGAGTGAGGCTGCAAAGGGCATGCCAAAGGAAGTGTTTTGCTGTGCCAAGACTCGTGCTGCGCACGCTTTGTGCTTGGAGTGAGAAACAGGTTCCTTGGTGTTTTCTGCGAAACGCTTTAGCAGCCCGTTGGTGCTAGTATGGAGTCAGGGGATGGATGAAGCGGAGAGCCCCGTTTGGAGTGAGGCTGCAAAGGGCATGCGAAGAGAAGTGTTTTGCTGTGCCAAGACTCGTGCTGCGCACACTTTGTGCTTGGAGTGAGAAACAGGTTCCTTGGTGTTTTCTGCGAAACGCTTTAGCAGCCCGTTGGTGCTAGTATGGAGTCAGGGGATGGGTGAAGCGGAGAGCCCCGTTTGGAGTGAGGCTGCAAAGGGCATGCCAAAGGAAGTGTTTTGCTGTGCCAAGACTCGTGCTGCGCACGCTTTGTGCTTGGAGTGAGAAACAGGTTCCTTGGTGTTTTCTGCGAAACGCTTTAGCAGGCCATTGGTGCTAGTATGGAGTCAGGGGATGGATGAAGCGGAGAGCCCCGTTTGGAGTGAGGCTGCAAAGGGCATGCCAAAGGAAGTGTTTTGCTGTGCCAAGACTCGTGCTGCGCACGCTTTGTGGTTGGAGTGAGAAACAGGTTCCTTGGTGTTTTCTGCGAAACGCTTTAGCAGCCCGTTGGTGCTAGTATGGAGTCAGGGGATGGATGAAGCGGAGAGCGCCGTTTGGAGTGAGGCTGCAAAGGGCATGCCAAAGGAAGTGTTTTGCTGTGCCAAGACTCGTGCTGCGCACGCTTTGTGCTTGGAGTGAGAAACAGGTTCCTTGGTGTTTTCTGCGAAACGCTTTAGCAGCCCGTTGGTGCTAGTATGGAGTCAGGGGATGGATGAAGCGGAGAGCCCCGTTTGGAGTGAGGCTGCAAAGGGCATGCCAAAGGAAGTGTTTTGCTGTGCCAAGACTCGTGCTGCGCACGCTTTGTGCTTGGAGTGAGAAACAGGTTCCTTGGTGTTTTCTGCGAAACGCTTTAGCAGCCCGTTGGTGCTAGTATGGAGTCAGGGGATGGATGAAGCGGAGAGCCCCGTTTGGAGTGAGGCTGCAAAGGGCATGCCAAAGGAAGTGTTTTGCTGTGCCAAGACTCGTGCTGCGCACGCTTTGTGCTTGGAGTGAGAAACAGGTTCCTTGGTGTTTTCTGCGAAACGCTTTAGCAGCCCGTTGGTGCTAGTATGGAGTCAGGGGATGGATGAAGCGGAGAGCCCCGTTTGGAGTGAGGCTGCAAAGGGCATGCGAAGAGAAGTGTTTTGCTGTGCCAAGACTCGTGCTGCGCACACTTTGTGGTTGGAGTGAGAAACAGGTTCCTTGGTGTTTTCTGCAAAACGCTTTAGCAGCCCGTTGGTGCTAGTATGGAGTCAGGGGATGGGTGAAGCGGAGAGCCCCGTTTGGAGTGAGGCTGCAAAGGGCATGCCAAAGGAAGTGTTTTGCTGTGCCAAGACTCGTGCTGCGCACGCTTTGTGCTTGGAGTGAGAAACAGGTTCCTCGGTGTTTTCTGCGAAACGCTTTAGCAGCCCGTTGGTGCTAGTATGGAGTCAGGGGATGGATGAAGCGGAGAGCCCCGTTTGGAGTGAGGCTGCAAAGGGCATGCCAAAGGAAGTGTTTTGCTGTGCCAAGACTCGTGCTGCGCACGCTTTGTGCTTGGAGTGAGAAACAGGTTCCTTGGTGTTTTCTGCGAAACGCTTTAGCAGCCCGTTGGTGCTAGTATGGAGTCAGGGGATGGATGAAGCGGAGAGCCCCGTTTGGAGTGAGGCTGCAAAGGGCATGCGAAGAGAAGTGTTTTGCTGTGCCAAGACTCGTGCTGCGCACGCTTTGTGCTTGGAGTGAGAAACAGGTTCCTTGGTGTTTTCTGCGAAACGCTTTAGCAGCCCGTTGGTGCTAGTATGGAGTCAGGGGATGGATGAAGCGGAGAGCCCCGTTTGGAGTGAGGCTGCAAAGGGCATGCCAAAGGAAGTGTTTTGCTGTGCCAAGACTCGTGCTGCGCACGCTTTGTGCTTGGAGTGAGAAACAGGTTCCTTGGTGTTTTCTGCGAAACGCTTTAGCAGCCCGTTGGTGCTAGTATGGAGTCAGGGGATGGATGAAGCGGAGAGCCCCGTTTGGAGTGAGGCTGCAAAGGGCATGCGAAGAGAAGTGTTTTGCTGTGCCAAGACTCGTGCTGCGCACACTTTGTGCTTGGAGTGAGAAACAGGTTCCTTGGTGTTTTCTGCGAAACGCTTTAGCAGCCCGTTGGTGCTAGTATGGAGTCAGGGGATGGATGAAGCGGAGAGCCCCGTTTGGAGTGAGGCTGCAAAGGGCATGCCAAAGGAAGTGTTTTGCTGTGCCAAGACTCGTGCTGCGCACGCTTTGTGCTTGGAGTGAGAAACAGGTTCCTTGGTGTTTTCTGCGAAACGCTTTAGCAGGCCATTGGTGCTAGTATGGAGTCAGGGGATGGATGAAGCGGAGAGCCCCGTTTGGAGTGAGGCTGCAAAGGGCATGCCAAAGGAAGTGTTTTGCTGTGCCAAGACTCGTGCTGCGCACGCTTTGTGCTTGGAGTGAGAAACAGGTTCCTTGGTGTTTTCTGCGAAACGCTTTAGCAGCCCGTTGGTGCTAGTATGGAGTCAGGGGATGGATGAAGCGGAGAGCGCCGTTTGGAGTGAGGCTGCAAAGGGCATGCCAAAGGAAGTGTTTTGCTGTGCCAAGACTCATGCTGCGCACGCTTTGTGCTTGGAGTGAGAAACAGGTTCCTTGGTGTTTTCTGCGAAACGCTTTAGCAGCCCGTTGGTGCTAGTATGGAGTCAGGGGATGGATGAAGCGGAGAGCCCCGTTTGGAGTGAGGCTGCAAAGGGCATGCCAAAGGAAGTGTTTTGCTGTGCCAAGACTCGTGCTGCGCACGCTTTGTGCTTGGAGTGAGAAACAGGTTCCTTGGTGTTTTCTGCGAAACGCTTTAGCAGCCCGTTGGTGCTAGTATGGAGTCAGGGGATGGATGAAGCGGAGAGCCCCGTTTGGAGTGAGGCTGCAAAGGGCATGCCAAAGGAAGTGTTTTGCTGTGCCAAGACTCGTGCTGCGCACGCTTTGTGCTTGGAGTGAGAAACAGGTTCCTTGGTGTTTTCTGCGAAACGCTTTAGCAGCCCGTTGGTGCTAGTATGGAGTCAGGGGATGGATGAAGCGGAGAGCCCCGTTTGGAGTGAGGCTGCAAAGGGCATGCCAAAGGAAGTGTTTTGCTGTGCCAAGACTCGTGCTGCGCACGCTTTGTGCTTGGAGTGAGAAACAGGTTCCTTGGTGTTTTCTGCGAAACGCTTTAGCAGCCCGTTGGTGCTAGTATGGAGTCAGGGGATGGATGAAGCGGAGAGCGCCGTTTGGAGTGAGGCTGCAAAGGGCATGCCAAAGGAAGTGTTCTGCTGTGCCAAGACTCGTGCTGCGCACGCTTTGTGCTTGGAGTGAGAAACAGGTTCCTTGGTGTTTTCTGCGAAACGCTTTAGCAGCCCGTTGGTGCTAGTATGGAGTCAGGGGATGGATGAAGCGGAGAGCCCCGTTTGGAGTGAGGCTGCAAAGGGCATGCCAAGGGAAGTGTTTTGCTGTGCCAAGACTCGTGCTGCGCACGCTTTGTGGTTGGAGTGAGAAACAGGTTCCTTGGTGTTTTCTGCGAAACGCTTTAGCAGGCCGTTGGTGCTAGTATGGAGTCAGGGGATGGATGAAGCGGAGAGCCCCGTTTGGATTGAGGCTGCAAAGGGCATGCCAAAGGAAGTGTTTTGCTGTGCCAAGACTCGTGCTGCGCACACTTTGTGCTTGGAGTGAGAAACAGGTTCCTTGGTGTTTTCTGCGAAACGCTTTAGCAGCCCGTTGGTGCTAGTATGGAGTCAGGGGATGGATGAAGCGGAGAGCGCCGTTTGGAGTGAGGCTGCAAAGGGCATGCCAAGGGAAGTGTTCTGCTGTGCCAAGACTCGTGCTGCGCACGCTTTGTGCTTGGAGTGAGAAACAGGTTCCTTGGTGTTTTCTGCGAAACGCTTTAGCAGGCCATTGGTGCTAGTATGGAGTCAGGGGATGGATGAAGCGGAGAGCCCCGTTTGGAGTGAGGCTGCAAAGGGCATGCCAAAGGAAGTGTTTTGCTGTGCCAAGACTCGTGCTGCGCACGCTTTGTGCTTGGAGTGAGAAACAGGTTCCTTGGTGTTTTCTGCGAAACGCAGAAACGCAGCCCGTTGGTGCTAGTATGGAGTCAGGGGATGGATGAAGCGGAGAGCCCCGTTTGGAGTGAGGCTGCAAAGGGCATGCCAAAGGAAGTGTTTTGCTGTGCCAAGACTCGTGCTGCGCACGCTTTGTGCTTGGAGTGAGAAACAGGTTCCTTGGTGTTTTCTGCGAAACGCAGAAACGCAGCCCGTTGGTGCTAGTATGGAGTCAGGGGATGGATGAAGCGGAGAGCCCCGTTTGGAGTGAGGCTGCAAAGGGCATGCCAAAGGAAGTGTTTTGCTGTGCCAAGACTCGTGCTGCGCACGCTTTGTGCTTGGAGTGAGAAACAGGTTCCTTGGTGTTTTCTGCGAAACGCTTTAGCAGGCCATTGGTGCTAGTATGGAGTCAGGGGATGGATGAAGCGGAGAGCCCCGTTTGGAGTGAGGCTGCAAAGGGCATGCCAAAGGAAGTGTTTTGCTGTGCCAAGACTCGTGCTGCGCACGCTTTGTGCTTGGAGTGAGAAACAGGTTCCTTGGTGTTTTCTGCGAAACGCTTTAGCAGCCCGTTGGTGCTAGTATGGAGTCAGGGGATGGATGAAGCGGAGAGCGCCGTTTGGAGTGAGGCTGCAAAGGGCATGCCAAAGGAAGTGTTTTGCTGTGCCAAGACTCGTGCTGCGCACGCTTTGTGCTTGGAGTGAGAAACAGGTTCCTTGGTGTTTTCTGCGAAACGCTTTAGCAGCCCGTTGGTGCTAGTATGGAGTCAGGGGATGGATGAAGCGGAGAGCCCCGTTTGGAGTGAGGCTGCAAAGGGCATGCCAAAGGAAGTGTTTTGCTGTGCCAAGACTCGTGCTGCGCACGCTTTGTGCTTGGAGTGAGAAACAGGTTCCTTGGTGTTTTCTGCGAAACGCTTTAGCAGCCCGTTGGTGCTAGTATGGAGTCAGGGGATGGATGAAGCGGAGAGCGCCGTTTGGAGTGAAGCTGCAAAGGGCTTGCCAAAGGAAGTGTTTTGCTGTGCCAAGACTCGTGCTGCGCACGCTTTGTGCTTGGAGTGAGAAACAGGTTCCTTGGTGTTTTCTGCGAAACGCTTTAGCAGCCCGTTGGTGCTAGTATGGAGTCAGGGGATGGATGAAGCGGAGAGCGCCGTTTGGAGTGAAGCTGCAAAGGGCATGCCAAAGGAAGTGTTTTGCTGTGCCAAGACTCGTGCTGCGCACGCTTGTGCTGTGGAACGCTTTGG